>NW_026343448.1:0-212 GCF_001194135.2 Octopus bimaculoides | reverse complement strand
ATATGTGTATGTATGTATGAATGCATGTATGTAGGTATGTACTATGTATGTATGTGTGTATGTGTGTTTATATATGTATGTATGCATGCATGCATGTATATATGCATGTATGTATGTATGCATATATTTATGTATGTATGAATGCATGTATGTAGGTATGTACGTATGTATGCATGAATGCATGTATGCAGATACGTACGTATGTATGTATG
>NW_026343447.1:0-715 GCF_001194135.2 Octopus bimaculoides | reverse complement strand
GACTATCAATTAAGCAAACAAAAGGAGAGAAAGGAAAGGCGAGGTGGTGATGAAGAGGTAAAACAATGCAACAAGTATTCCCTCTTCTTCTCTCCGCTCTCCCTCTCTTCTTCTTCTTCTTCTTCTTCTTCTTCTTCTTCTTCTTCTTCTTCTCCTTCTCCTCCTCCTCCTCCTCCTCCTCCTCCTCTCTGTTCCCCCTCTCTCTCTTTCTTTCTCTCTCACTCATCGTCCGTCTCAGAGAGAAAGTGAAATATAACCTATTGACAAACTACGTCAATGGTGAATCATTTGTTCACCATTAGCGACAAAAACTTGGCTGAACCAATGAGGAAACCATATTCCTGTCATACAGCATAATTGGTGAGGGAAACACGTATTTCCTGCGGAAATAGCCATGAATACCTTTTAGCTTTCCATTACTACAGCTCCTCCGCCAACCACAGACATAATATAGATCTATCACTTACCTATATGAGATGAATAGTCACATAACCAACTACCTGTTCCGTGAAGTAACTCGTAGTTAATATTTTATATCTTTTGTCTGCTATAACTGAGGTTCATTTTCCTTGTTTGTCATAGCGCCGACTACATTTTTAGTCGTAGTAAACTCGCAGGGATAAAATAAGCTGCTTAGATTAACTGAGATTATATTATCACGTTAATGAACTGAACGTCTGTGACATATAGCTCTCTCTCTCTGTGTATATATATA
>NW_026343446.1:0-327 GCF_001194135.2 Octopus bimaculoides | reverse complement strand
CCGTAGTCTCCTTTAGAGAGACTTAGAAATATTAATAACTCTATTATTATATATATATATATAACTCTTAATCTTCTTTAACAATTCATAATAATGATGATTTTATACCTCTTAATTCTACGTCAGTTCATCTAATTGTATATATAATTATTTATATATATATATATACATATCGTTACTTTTCATTAAAAATTCCTTTAGTTTTTTATAACTAATGTGCATTTTCTCTTTTTTTCTTTTTACTTTTTCCCTCTTCATACCATGTATAGTCTCTTTTCTCTTTGAGACCTATTTTTATTATATGTATATATATATACACATATATAT
>NW_026343445.1:0-443 GCF_001194135.2 Octopus bimaculoides | reverse complement strand
AACAACTAGCAAGAACTGCTGTTTATTGGCCTGGTATCGATGCTGCTATCAAGATAGCCAATTGACGATGTGATTCGTGTAACGAACATCAAAGGCAGCCATCTAAGCCTCCAGTTCACCCATGGATGTTACCAGAAAAGCCGTGGAGCCGCTTACACCTGGACCACGCAATAAATTTTATGGGTAGAGATTGGCTGGTGATCACAGATGCTTATTCCAAGTACCCATGCATTCATCCTACTTCCTCCACGTCCTCCAAAGCCACTGTAAATCTGTTTGAGGAAGACTTTGCACACTTCGGATTTCCTCACACATTGGTCACCGATAACGCACCAACTTTTACGTCTGAGGAGTTCCAGAGCTGGCGCAAAGAACGTGGGATCACACACCTGATAGGGGCACCTTACCACCCAGCTACCAACGGAGCAGCGGAACGTTTGGTG
>NW_026343444.1:0-319 GCF_001194135.2 Octopus bimaculoides | reverse complement strand
ATATATATATATAAATATATCCCTTTACATTTACATATACATATACACATACATAAGTGTGTGTGTGCATGGATATACATGTATATATATATAAATAATGATATCTTTGTGTTTATATATGTGTGCGTGTGTGTGTGTGCGTGTATGTAATATTTGAATGCATTGGTACATGTATAAATGTACACGTGTATAGATATACGTACGTATTTGCGCATGTATACATCGGTACAAGCATGGATTGACATTGTTTATATAGATTTTATTACATGTTGTACTTCATGAATGTTATGTATAAACGTATGTATGTATGCATGTATGT
>NW_026343443.1:0-409 GCF_001194135.2 Octopus bimaculoides | reverse complement strand
ATGCAGGTGTCGATGAATGGTTGAATGACCAAATCCAAGCTTCTCTCCTAGTTCCTCCACAGGTATGATGAAATTTTGTTCCATCAGTGTTTGCAGGACATCCTTGTTAAGTTCTACAGATATTCCAGTCTTTTAGGCTGTAGTTTCCAACCCAGAATTTCTGGAACCACCATTAACACTGGCTTATGCTTATTGTCTGATCCCCATATACTGCATTGATATTCTTTGCACTTTCCGTTGCTTTGTTACTTTATTAAACTCCTAAAGCAAAATTACTGTTAAAATTGAACTGTACTCTTCAAAACTTGCACTAAGAATAAGCACAAGCTAAAATTACTACCTGTTTTTATCGTAAGTTCATGCAGGTAGTTTATCCCATCTCCCTCTGACTTTTAGTTCATGCAATTGA
>NW_026343442.1:0-312 GCF_001194135.2 Octopus bimaculoides | reverse complement strand
CTCAGCATTTCACCTGGCGTGCTCACCATTCTGCTGGCCCGCCGCCTTGAACAATAATAGTATTGACAGTGACTTCGAAGTTTCGGCCAGCTAAGCCATCATCGGATAGTCTGACTGTGGTTTAGCAGGCTGAAACTTTGAAGTCACTGTCAGTACGTATCTTGTTAAATATATACACACTGATGTCTGATGATTAGGTGCTGCATTTTCTGAAGGAACTCTGATTTTAACACACCAAACCCTTTAAAAGTAATTTCTCTCAGACAAAACTCAGAAGTGCTGTTCTGATTTTGTATATGCATCATAAATGGT
>NW_026343441.1:0-225 GCF_001194135.2 Octopus bimaculoides | reverse complement strand
TGGCGGGATTAAAAATGTTAAAGTGTTTTAGTTGCGAATCAATATGAATATAATTATTTTTAAGCAAACAATTTTTTAACATAATCTTCCAGTTAAGCGGTCGATTGTTTGCCTTCATGGCAAGGGAGATAATATCTTGCTAGAATCCACATTATTAATATTAACTGGGTTTCTCTTTTCTTTTTCTTTTTTTTTTTTTCGTTAGTGAAAAGAATAAAATGTATC
>NW_026343440.1:0-224 GCF_001194135.2 Octopus bimaculoides | reverse complement strand
TATATATATATATACATACTTATATATACATATATATATACATACATACAAACATGTATATATAGATAGACATATGTATATATATACATATATGTACATAAATATATATATATATGTATTTATATATATGTGCATATGCATATATACACATATATATGTATATATTTATATGTATATATGTATATATAGATACACACACATATATATGTGTATATATATATATA
>NW_026343438.1:0-361 GCF_001194135.2 Octopus bimaculoides | reverse complement strand
TATGCATGTGTAAGCATATATGTCTGTGGTTACATGTGTGCATAGTGCATATGTATATATATGCTTGTTATGTGTGTGTGTGTGTGTGTCTATGTTTAAGGGTTGTAAGTAGCATGTTGGTATATATATTAAGGAGTGCTAAGTTGGTGGGATGATAGTATGTATGTGTGTGTGTGTATGTATGCATATGTGTGTGTGCAAGTAAGTATATGTGTGTGTATGTGAGTGTGTATTACTGTGTGCATATGTATGTGTCTGCATGTGTATATGTGTGTGAATGTGTGCGTGTGGGGGAGTTAATATGTATGTGCTTGTAAGTGTGTGTATGTTATGTATGTGTTATGTATGTTATGTATGTGTA
>NW_026343437.1:0-286 GCF_001194135.2 Octopus bimaculoides | reverse complement strand
ATGGAACTGCCTGGAACGGAATAGGTTTGTGCCTCCTCTACCAGTCCATCCACGATCCGCGCCAATCTTTTCGCTAATACCTTGGTCAGAATCTTCAGCTCTACGTAAAGCAGAGAGATGGGCCGGAAGTTATCTATGATATCCTCCTTGTTTGGGTCCTTTCTTAGCAGTGTCACCACTCCCCAGCTCACAGATCTGGGAATGGACCCATTCTGTTGCCAGTTCGTAAAAACACATGCCAGTAGGACCCAAACAAGTTTGGCATACATTTGTAAAATTCATAGGA
>NW_026343436.1:10057-10285 GCF_001194135.2 Octopus bimaculoides | reverse complement strand
TTACCCTCCCAAGCACAAGTCCGGGCAAGGTTGTTTATGGAAGACCCACAGTTGTCCATCCATACCACCCTCTACTCTCCACACCACCAGTGTTATCCAAGGGAAAGGCAAAGGCTAATACAGCTTGGCACTTGTGACGTCGCAACTCATTTCTACAGCTGAGTGAACTGGAGCAATGTGAAATAGAGTGTCTTGCTCAAGAACACAACACACAACCCAGTCCAGGAA
>NW_026343436.1:8372-10047 GCF_001194135.2 Octopus bimaculoides | reverse complement strand
GTGAAATAGAGTGTCTTGCTCAAGAACACAACACACAACCCAGTCCAGGAATTGAACTCACTACCTCATGATTGTGAGCCTGACACTCTAACCACTGAGCCATGTGCCTTCATGCATATACATACACACACACACAATGGGCTTCTTTCAGTTTCCGTCAACCAAATCCACTCACAAGACTTTGGTTGGCCCAAGGCTATAGCAGAAGACACTTGCCCAAGGTGCCATGCAGTGGGACTGAACCTAAAACCATGTAATTGGGAAGCAAGCTTCTTACCACACAGTCACTTTTAGCCGCAAATTTTTTATTTCTTTTGGGAAGGGCACACATAACCCCCTTGAAGGGGTACAGGTACCTTATATCAGTTGTAAACCTTTAAACCAACCCAGTGATTTGATTAAAAGTGCAAACCTATCAATTTATATAATTTAAGACTTGTTATTTTCCTCAGCATTGATGTGACCCCTACCATCACAGGTTCATCAGCACTGGAAATTTTCTCCTGGAATTTTTTAAAAAAAAGGGAAAAAAAGGGGATCCCCCACTCATGGTGTAATTGGTTGTTTGACTGATCTCAGAGATAGCAGCTAAAACTACCGTGAATCACACCCTGTTATTCTGAAAACACAGTGGGAAACATTGGATAACGTAATTGGAAATACTGCAATGGCTGATGAGGTGGTCATGGTTGGAATGTCTTTGGACCAGTCAGCCTGACTTGAGGCTAAACAACAACAACAACTACTACTACCACCACCACCATTACTGCTGCTGCTGCTACTACTACTACTACTTCTACTATTACTACTACCACCATTACTGCTGCTGCTGCTGCTGTTACTACTACTACTACTACTACTACTATGACCACTGCTGCTGCTACAACTACTACTACCACCACTGCCACCACCACTACTACAATCACCACTGCTGCTGCTATTACTACTACTACAACAACCACTACAGCTTCTGCTGCTTCAACTACTACTACTACAACCACTGCTGCTGCTGCTACTACTACTACTACTACTACTACTACAACCACTACAGCTTCTGCTGCTTCAACTACTACTACTACTACTGCTGCTGTTACCTCCAGTGCACCTTTTGGTAGAGTCTTCGATGCTAGTCAGTACACAGCTGTGTAAGAGATGTAAAGTATTGCTAAATTTTGTCCAAAGATGTAAAGAATAAGAAATAGTGGAAGCTATTTTGGTAAAAGAATGGTCGACCCAGAAATAGAATCATTATTATCTTCCAATATTATTATTTGATAGAGTCAAAGAACTTCTTTTTTCAAAAGTCATATTCTAATTTATGGTTAAAGAAAGAA
Organism: Octopus bimaculoides; assembly: GCF_001194135.2. Classification (NCBI taxonomy): domain Eukaryota; kingdom Metazoa; phylum Mollusca; class Cephalopoda; order Octopoda; family Octopodidae; genus Octopus; species Octopus bimaculoides. The sequence continues at coordinate 8,713 of NW_026343436.1, read as the reverse complement.
GAAAAAAAGAAAGAAAGAAAGAATAAGAGACAAAGGAATATCATTTCTGTTTGTAGTTTTTTCTGTTTTTCTTTTTAATTTCATTTCAGGCTGAAATTTCAAAATTGGTAAACAGAATATTCCAGAAAACTATTATTGTTGTTTAGTTGCATTTTTTTTTATTTAACCCCAGGACAACCCTGGTCCTGATCACGTCTACTTTTGATAAAGGTGTTTCAACTGTATCTGTCGTTTTTATTTCAGACTTTTGGTACGGGTGCAGGTATGACTGTAGACACACAAACATACACACACACATATATATATATATATATATATATATATATATATATATATATATA
>NW_026343436.1:6668-7767 GCF_001194135.2 Octopus bimaculoides | reverse complement strand
GAAAAAGGAAAAGTCCACCTAGTATTATCCATTATAATGTGCTTATCCTTTAAATTGTTAAATCTGCATAAATGTTCCTTGGTATTCAAAAATATGTCCATATTGTACTACAGTTCAGCATACATACACACACACACACATATATGCACACACACACACATATATACACACACACACACACACACACATATATATATATATATACACACAATGCACACAACGGTGTGCTGTAAAGTTCCTGGCTCTGGGTAAAAGAAAATACAGGAGGATCACGTAGTTATGATTTTATTCAACATTATTGTAAGGGTCCTTCAGTTTTTCTGAGCCCCGTAAAAGAACTTGGAAGGCTGCGTCTCCAACCAGGCCTTTTTATACTTTTCAGCACCTATTCATACATGTGCTGAAGCTATGGTGTTTTGTATAATAAACCTTTTCTCTCAACATACCAGCACCGTTTCTATATTGTGACAATTATAAACAAGTGACATTTTCTTTCTTTCTATTGATATGCAAAAAAAGAAAGAAAGAAAAAATGGTTCTACCTCACAGGTTTCAAATTTTGATTCTCTCCAAAATTAAATACCTTTTGATCTGTCCATGGATTGAAACACAGCTAACAGCTACAGTGGGTCGTTGTCATACGATGGTGAGGATTCAGTCACATGATCGAGTGAATTACCTTCTCCTGAATTACTTGTCTAAGTGGTGGAAAATGTCACGGACAAATGGACTCTTAACTTGATCCCCATATAGGCTCAGCTTCATAGAAAAAAAAAGGCATTTTGTCACTTACGATGACAAGGGTTCCACTCGATCTGATCAACAGAACAGCTTGCTGTGAAATTAACGTGCAAGTGGCTGAGTACTCCACAGACACATGCGTACTCTTAACGTAGTTCTCAGGGAGATTCAGCGTGACACATAGTGTGACAAGGCTGGCCCTTTGAAATACAGGTACAACTCATTTTTGCCAGCCGAGTGGACTGGAGCAATGTCTTACCTACTTACAATGTGCTGCCAGGAATTGAACTCATGACTTTATCATTCTGAACCAAGTACCCTAACCACTAAGCAACTCACCTTCACTTCATACATATAT
>NW_026343436.1:5334-5801 GCF_001194135.2 Octopus bimaculoides | reverse complement strand
TACATACATACATACATTTCAAAATGTAACCACATGTGAATCGTTGGCGATTTTCTTCCTCCGTCTTCTTTTTCTATTGGACTTTCCTCTGTTTCTGAAGAAGAGCGTTGCTCAAAACATAAAACCACTTTTCTTTCCTTCCCTGAGCATCTGCTAATACTTTACACGCACCATGTCCTCGTGTTGTTGTGTTTTTTTTTTGTATTTTTTGTTCTTTTGGGGATTTATTTCTAAAGTTTCCTTCAACCCAATTGCACTCGCAACATAGGGGTTAACACGAAGCTACAGAACTGAAAAAAAAAAAAAACCCATTCCCTAATAGATGCCATGGAATGGGTTTGAGTCACATTACAAACTTCACTACATAGTTACGAAACGAACTTCTTAACGATTTGGCCAAGCTGCACCTACAAGTTGAAACTATACATAATCAATATATATATATATATATATATATATATATATAT
>NW_026343436.1:0-5324 GCF_001194135.2 Octopus bimaculoides | reverse complement strand
TGAGTGGAGAGAGAGAGAGAGAGAGAGACAGAGAGAGAGAGAGAGAGAGAAAGAGAGAGAGAGAGAGACAGAGAGAGAGAGAAAGAGAGATTTATAATAGTATTAAAGGCAATTATTATTATTAAGGGCATAGAAGAGACAATGATTATTCTGTCGTGTATTGTAAAAGTGATAATTTTTAAGTGGTTTGACGATTTAGAGTCTACTTTCAGCCTTGGCATGGTCTTTTCTATGCCTTTAATTATAATTGTATTTTATACTATTATAAATCTCTCTATATAAATTCATCTTAATAGGTCTATATTATATGTTGGCCACTGATAAAATCTTTAACGATTTTATCCTTTATTATTATTATTATTATATATATAGAGTCTGCTCAACAGATTGATTTCATTTACATAACAGGTGGTTAGCTGAGATTTATTGAAGGTAAATAATTAATTAAGCACTAAACAGTATTTGTCTTCTGCTACACCAGTCATTGTTTGGAGATGAGGGTGAAACTTTTTTATGCAACACATCAAAGTTGTTGCAGCATTGTGGCAATTGTAAACAAATGCCTCTTCATTTTTTTTTCTTTTTCTCTTTCCAAAGACAGAAACGTAAAAAAAAAAAGCCGTTCCCCAAACTGGTTTCCTCAACAAGCAAAGAATATCATTAAATTAACTTCAAGGTTAGGGTGTCGCACTTACGATTGTGAGATAGTGGGATCGAATCCCAAACCGGGTGTTGTGTTGTGTCCTTGAGCAAAGCACTTCCTTTCACGTTGCTCTGCGATCATTTTGTCATCTGACATGTGGCACATGGTGCACTTGTACAAGTAATGTTGATTTGATGGTGGGAGTGAGTCTATGTGGACACAAACATTCGATCTGTATAAACAAATCATCAGTGCGGTTGTTCAGTGTCTAATGACAGGAAAGTCATCAATATATATATGCATATATTTGTATATGTGTATATATATGTATATATATATATAATATATATATATATATATATATATATATATATATATATATATATATATATATATACATATAGTGGTTAGTATTATTATGGCGTAGTGGTTAAGAGCGTGGGCTACTAAGCCCAAGATTCCAAGTACAATTCCAGGCAGTGACCTGAATAATAATAATAACATTGAAAAATACCTTAGAAATGAGAACTCAAGTTCAAAATTTCCGCAAGACACCTGATGAGGGCTGGAGGGTATATCAGCCAAAACGTGTTAACAACATACAAGATGAAGACAAATATCCATAAATGTAAATGATGTACATATTTCCTCATCTCTTGAATATAGAAAAGTTGGAAAAGGCACAAAATATATGTCTTGCAAACAACTTGCACATGCAAGTGCTACCAGTCAATAACTCCGCATACCGGAAGCCAGTAAGTGTATGGGGTCATCAGGAGAGAATGCACGCCGTTTCGGGGCCTACCTCTCGACGGCATCAATGCGCACCGGCCCCCTCACTGATATGAGGCCCCGCTTGCTAGATCAACTGATTATTAAAAACAAAGCTCAATATTTCTCTAGCCATCGCTCATCGTCTCTTTTTAACCAAATCCAGTGGCTAGCCTTCTCCACTGTATTTTGGATATCGGTCATGGTGGTATTTACCTTACGATGAGTTATGCCTCAAAGTACATTCTAAAGGATGTTTAATATTTTTGTTACCATGTATGATTTAAAATATAATCGGTTTCGATGCATCCATCTTATCAAATATGAAAACAAATTTTTTAGGAAGTCAAAGAGAAAAAAATTGGGGTTAACAATTTGTACCCAAGTTTTAATGCATAGTGTAATTTTACTTTACGGGTCACTCTTGATGAATGTTTTGTCTGGGTAGGTCCGGGGTGGAGTTCAAGAGTTCAAGTTTCAGGAATTCTATTGCAAAGAAGTCTTTTGAATTGAATAGGTCGTTTCTATTCATGGTTATGGCCAACTGTGTGTCTGTGTGTTTTTAGAATATATTGTCAAAATATAGATGTATATACATATATATGTATGTGTACATGTACATATGTATGTATGTGTGTGTGTGTGTGTGTGTGTGTGTGTATCAACATCATCATCGTTTAATGTTTGTTTTCCATGCTGGTATGGGTTGGACGGTTCTACTGGGGTCTGGGAAGCCAGGAGGCTGCACTAGGCTCCAGTCTGATCTGGCAGTGTTTCTACAGCTGGATGCCCTTCCTAACACCAACCACTCCAAGAGTGTAGGGGCTGCTTTTTATGTGCACAGGGGCCAGAAGGGGGCTGACAACGACCTCAATCGGTTGGTGCTTTTTACATGCCACCTGCATGGAAGCCAGTCAAGGCAGCACTGGCATCGGCCACGTTTTGATGGGCTTTTTACATGCACCTTCACCCCACCACACACACGTTAAATAAAAAGAGACAACAAAGCCAAGGCTGTGTGGAATTACCTTTCTCTTTATAAATGTCCTAAATATTCCACACAACCTTGTATTTAACATATACATGCTCACACAAGACCCACATTAGACTCCTCATTCATATTATTATTGAACCAAAACTCTAACTATGGTCCTTCCATAGCACTTACATAACCTTACCTGCCATCTTGTGTCTTCTTGATACCAATATCTCTCATATATATGTGTGTGTGTTTGTGTGTGTGCGTGTGCGTGTGTGTGTGTGTGTGTGTGTGTGTAAAAAAAAAAAACTAGTTGTTTTTCTCTTTATAAATATATATAAATGCAATGATTAGTTCAACTAATCAGTTTAGTATGTCTAGCTAGTACTTTGTTGCTAATTTATTCAAATTAATTATTTATGCACTAAGCCACATTAATTTCGGCTATGTCAGTAGTGAGGCGTAAATCAAAACTCTTCCTTTTCTTTTTCAACACAACAGAACCGTCAGTGTACAGTAACAAAATGCAAATGATGCAGTATTTATGCAAATCAAACTGCCTGGTTATGTAAGCCCATCGCATTTAGTGATCAAATACAAGTATTACCTAGAGCTATGTCTCTCTCTCTCTCTGTAGGCAGATCAAATGCTGGCATTTTATCTCCGATGAGAAAACTGATTCAGAAGTTGTATTTTGGTGTTTTGTTATCCATAGAGAGGAAGACTAAAAAAAACTTACATGTTTGTTTACATTTATCACGATCAGTGACGATTTCAGTGTGTGGTGAAATAATTTTCTGCCTCATATAACACTACAGTCGAAGCTTTGCTAACTCTACACACACACACATACACATGCACATGGTGAACTCTCCTATTGTAAACAATAGATGAGGGCTCAGCAAATTCTTACAAATGCTTTCTTTATAGTGAGCAAATGTATGTGCTGTCTATCAGCTTAATCCCCCCCCCCACTGCCATCAAATTGGCTTTGCCTGATCAGGTGCACACAGGTGTGACACATGCATCAGGTGTCAAAGTGATTGCAGGGCAACGTGAGATCAAGTGTTTTGCTCAACAACACAATGCACTGCCTGGACCAGGAATTGAAATCATGATCTTGTAATCCTGAGTGCAAAACCCAAATCACTAAGCCACACAGTTGTACACACACACACCTGCACACACACACACACACACACATTTATCATATAGATTCAATTTTCAGTGTCGTGTTTATATAGATCAGGGATTAGGATTATCCTTAGTGAGCAACATTAAATGCAAAACAAAGAGGAACTCTTCAATGAACTGAGGAAGAAATGTGAGCCTGATTTATTGCTTGGATTTCCTGACATTGAGAGAATCTATAAAGGCCAACCAGTTCCTCGTTAAAGCAATCTTGATTAATAAAACAATTTAGAGGACAACTATTTTCTGTATTTGTTTTGAAATTTTTAACTTTAAAACTAGATTTTTGTAAAATCATTTTCCGGAGAAAGTGTTCTAAGTGGTATTTATTTTTTTAATTCATTTCCATTTTGTAAAGTGGTCAGCATTAGTCGGAAGGGCATCTGACTGTAAAGACAAGGCCAAAGCAGATATTTGACCTCAGTGCAGTTCCTGGACTTGTCAGATCTTGTTGAACCATCCAACTCATGCCAGCATGGACGCTACATGTTAATATAATGATGATGATGATGATGATGCCATGAAGAAAAGGTAAAAATGAGAACCACTAAACTTGAATGTAATTCAAGATAAATTTGGCGACTATTTCTGTGGGTTTGATAGATCTGTATTCTTTCTTTTTAAGTTGACAAACCCTCTAAGTTGAGTCTCTCTCTGACTCTCTCTCTCTCTCTCCTTCCTATCTTTCTCACTCTTTAACTTTCTGTCCCTCTCTCTCTAAGTCGACAGTCTCTCTTCAATGTGAGTCTTCTGTCTGTGAGTCAACAGAATCATTCTCAGCAGATTAACAGTCTCTCTCTCTAAGTTAACAGTCTCTCTCTCTAAGTTAACAGTCTCTCTCTCTAAGTTAACAGTCTCTCTCTCTAAGTTAACAGTCTCTCTCTCTCTCTGTCACTCTCTCCCTCTCTTTAACTTTAGTTTCTTTCTAAATTAAATCTTTCTTTATTTCATTCTCTCTCATTCTAAGCTGATAGTCTCTCTCTTTGATTTGAGTCTCACACTCTCTGTTTAATGTGATAGTCTGAAATACGAGTCTTTCTCTCTGTGAGATGGCAAATACATTCTTAGAAGATCAACAACCTCTCCATCTAAGTGATGTCTTTCTTTTCCTCTCTCTCTCTAAAATGAGTCTCTCTTGAGCTTAAGTCTCATTCCTCCTCCCCCTCTCTCTCCATAAACATACACATCTTCCCTTTGTCTCTCTCCATTGTAAATAACCACATCTAGCCTCCCCCTCTCTCTCTCCTTTCCCCTCTCTTTCTAATGCAAGCCAATTAACATATTTAATTATTCCAGTTCTTTCTATTCAACTGATGGTTACTGCTTGCTGTTTTAGAATTTATAAAGCTTCAAAAAATATTATGTAAACCAAGACAACAAAAGCTTTTTAGCCGAGGTGCTTTGAAGATTCGCTGCAAAACAAAACCAGAAACGATCCGTTCGTTTTTGCGTGACTGAATTATCTGGAAAAACTCTATCGTGTTAGGATGGCGGCAGGAAAGGATTGTGGAGGCACTTTACAGCAACAACGGAGAGAATATATTCAACTGATTTATCATTTCAGGCAGTGAAGTTTGACACATTCGTTTTGGACTGATAAAAGATGTAAACTTTGGCAATCATAACTGATATATGCATACGTATTGTGTGTGTGTGTGTGTATGTATGTATGTATATATGTGTGTGTGTAGTATATCTATCTATCTATATATATATATATATATATACACACACACACAC
>NW_026343435.1:0-348 GCF_001194135.2 Octopus bimaculoides | reverse complement strand
GGGTTCAGTCCCACTGCATGGCACCTTGGGCAAGTGTCCTCTACTATAGCTTCAGGCTGACCAAAGCCATGTGACTGTGGATTTGGTAGATGGTAACTGGAAGAAACTCATCTTATATGTATATATATACATGTATATGTGCATATATGTTTGTGTGTCCCCGCAACATCCCTTGACAACAGATGCTAGTTTGTTTACATCCCCATAGTGTAGCAGTTCAGCGAAAGAGGCCGATAGAATACATACTAGTCTTACAAAGAATAAGCTTTGGTGTTGATTAGCTCAACTAAGGGTGGTGCTCCAGCATGGCTGCAGTGAAATGACTGAAACAAATGAAAGAATATATAT
>NW_026343434.1:0-231 GCF_001194135.2 Octopus bimaculoides | reverse complement strand
ATGTATATATGTGTGTGTGTATATATGTATGCATGTATATATGTGTGTATGTATGCATGTATATGTGTGCGTGTGTATGTATGTGTTTGTGTATATGTATGTGTGTATGTAAGTGTGTATGCATGTATTCATGTATGTATGAATGTATGTATAAGTAGATAGATATAGATATAGATATGTGTATGTATATATATATAGATATATATATATGTGTGTGTGTGTGTGTGTGTG
>NW_026343433.1:0-430 GCF_001194135.2 Octopus bimaculoides | reverse complement strand
TGTGGTTGATAAGCAAGCTACTTACCACACAGCCACTCCTGCGCCTATTTGCAAAAACCTTATCCATTAAAATGCTTGTGTTGTATTACATGAAGATATTTCACTACCTCATCTCCCCAAGCTTTCAGTCATACTGTAGCACCTCTTATCCTTCACTCGCCCCCAAGACGCTGGGTGTGTCTCGGCAAGTGTCTGTAACAAACATGCAGATTAATAATAACTATAATAATAATAATAATAATAATTTCTAACAGGAAATTTCTTACATGTTTATCCAACTTCTACAACTTTGCAATTCTTATAAGTAAATGAAACACATGTAATCATGAATAAATAATACCCAAAAAGTTTTTCAACTTCTTCTTTATATACATATATATATCTATATATATATTTGTTTTGCAAGATTTTTTATGTGAAATCGTGTGTT
>NW_026343432.1:0-333 GCF_001194135.2 Octopus bimaculoides | reverse complement strand
ACAACAACGACAGCCATGACGACAGCAGTAAGAACAACATGGACTCCGGTACACGTGACAGCAAAACATCAATGTTTTCCTCGATGCCATTTAATGCAAAACAATTTGCTTCAGGTCTGTCTACAAGAGCGCCACGGTGCTGTCAAGTCTTCACCATTATCTCACATCATAGCACGTGTTCACAAAACTTACACAATGTATTCTTCTTTTTTATTTTTTCTTCCCTATCTTCCACTCCCTTGGTTGCTATATCTCCCTCTCAGTTCCTCTCTCTCTCTGTCTCTCTTCTTTTCTCGCTCTCTCTTCTTCTCTCTCTCTCTCTCTCTCTCTCTC
>NW_026343431.1:0-255 GCF_001194135.2 Octopus bimaculoides | reverse complement strand
CTGCCAAGAATTCCTCCTCTGAAGTATTTTCTTCGAGATGTTGGGCATGTGTATCTCTTTGTCTTCTTTTTCCACTCCACTTTGAAAATTGGGGCTTTGCTAGTCTGCACATTTTCCCCCAGTGGTTGGGTTTCCCACATGCTTTGCAGTGTGTACTGTATGCAGGACATTTCCTCCTGTCATTGAACTCATGCTCTGTACCACGGTACTGGCATGTTCTCTGTTTGTGGGTATGTTTCATCCCACGTTTCGATA
>NW_026343430.1:0-515 GCF_001194135.2 Octopus bimaculoides | reverse complement strand
ACACTCTAATGGACAATACAACCAAGTAAGTGCAATCCACAACCATCAAAACCCGTTCATGTCCAAGAGAGTCACTCGTCACCACAACATACAACAATAAGATAGGTGTGTATATATATGTATATAATTATCTGAGTCTTCTCCTATCTGGAACTGCAACAAAAAATATATAAACAATTGCATCTTCATACAACAACTCTTCTATTTATTTAAACTACTTGATATTTTAAAAATTATTGTTTAAATTAACTAATAATAATCTATATTTATTCTTTATCAGAGGGGTAATTCTGTAATAGATATGAATAGAAACTTAATAAAAATTTTTTCCTTGTTTTCTTTATATATGTATATACACACACATACATATATATATATGTATCATCATCATCATTGTTTAACATCCATTTTCCATGCTGGCATGGGTTGGGCGGTTTGACCGAGGTCGGGAAAGCCAGTGGCTGGACCAGGCTCCAATCTGATCTGGCAGTGTTTTTACAGCTGGATGCCCTTCC
>NW_026343429.1:0-758 GCF_001194135.2 Octopus bimaculoides | reverse complement strand
AGCATGGAAAACGGACGTTAAACAACGATGATGATGATGATTAAACATGTATATGATAGGCACTCTGCCGGTTACAAAGATGAGGGTTTCAGTTGATCCGGTCAATGGAACAGCCTGGTCGGGAAATTAACATGCATGTGGCTTGAGCATTCATAAACACATGTTCCCTTAATGTAGATCTCAGGGAGATTCAGTGTGACACAGAGTGTGACAAGGCTGGCCCCTTTGAATTACTGGTACAACTCATTTTTGCCAGCTGAGTGGACTGGAGCAACGTGAAAATAAAGTGTTATGCTGAAGGACACAACACATAGCTCTTTTAGCTTTTACTTGTTTGTCATTAGACTGCGGCCATACTGGGGCACTGCCATGTAGGGTTTTAGTTGAATAAATTGACACCAGGACATTTTTTTCAAAGTCTAGTACTTATTGTATCAGTCTCTTTTGCTGAAGTGCTAAGTAACGGAGATGTAAACACACCGACATCATTTGTCTAGTGGTGGTGGAGACATAGGACAAATACACACACACACACACAACAGGCTTCTTTCAGTTTCCATAAACCAAATCCACTTATAAGGTTTTGGTTGGCCCAAGGCTATAGTAGAAGACACTTGCCCAAGGTGACACGCAATGGGACTGAACCCGGAACCATGTGATCGGGAAACAAACCACTCACCACACAGCCATGTATATCTATTTAGTTACACAACATCATCATCATCATCATCGTTTAACGTCCGCTTTCCATGCTAGCA
>NW_026343428.1:0-670 GCF_001194135.2 Octopus bimaculoides | reverse complement strand
CTGTGCCAACCTGGGACATTCTGCAACAATGTGTGCCACTGTCTCGTTCCAAGTTCCCCAGATTCTACATTTTTCTAACACATTCTCCCCATATACATTTTTCCTCAAGTTGTTTGTCTTTATCGCTTGATCCTGGGCTGCTACAGTTAGGTTCTCAGTTTCTTTTTTTTAATTGCCCTTTATTTTTTAACCAAGTACAGGATTTTGTTCCACATACACCTCCAGTGGTTCTCCAAATTTGACCATGCAGAGATGTTTCTTCAATATGTCTAACGTGCTCACTTTGAATTTCATTCTTGTCCTTTTCTCCTATTCCACACTTGATCACCTGTTCCTTATTCATTGTCTTTAGTAGTTTCTCTGTGCTGTTCTGTAAATATTCTAGTGAGCTTTTTCTTTCCATATGTACACACTCTTTCACAGCAATTAAGCCTCTTCCACCCTGGTCTCTCTTCAGTTACAGCCTGTTGATATAAGCTTTTGGACAGTAGGACCATACATTGTCAACAGTTTTTTCTATCAAGTTTCTGTATGTCATTTTTGGTCCAGTCAACAATTCCAACTCCATATCTGATTAGGGGTACTACTTTTACGTTTATTGCTTCAGCTTTGACTGGAATAATTTTGTTACTCTCCTTGTATCCTCTCTACTGGTAATTTGTTTCATTTC
>NW_026343427.1:0-307 GCF_001194135.2 Octopus bimaculoides | reverse complement strand
TATATATATATATATATATACACACGCACAGTCACAGGGGTTCGGCCATAGTATTTTCTAGGATGTCCGTTATTGTTAAAGAAAAAAAGTTACAGAAAAGCTGTCTATATCATAAGTTGTAAGGTTGTTTATATGTGTATGTGTGTGTGCATATGTGTGCGTGTGTATATGTGTATATGCGTGTTTGTGTTTGTGCGTGTGTGTATCTGTGTGGTAGAAAGTTGTCTAATACGTATCAATGAAAACCATTTTTCGAATATATTACGTTTTGTGATATCTGAGTCTATGTTCCCAGGGGCCAGAGATG
>NW_026343426.1:0-401 GCF_001194135.2 Octopus bimaculoides | reverse complement strand
TCCTATCAAAATGCTAAAAGCAAACACCGATATGTTTGTGTATATACATGCTAGCAAGATACCTGATATGCGTGTGCGTGTGTGTGTGTGTGTGGACAGAAGAAGAAGAAGAAGACGAGTGCATTTGGAGGTGTCGCTGTAAGATGTATTTTGTTATTTCATCGCCAGGAACATATGTGGATGTTGTCAAGCTTTGAACACAGAAAGAATGTGTAAGAGGAACCCACGAAAAAACTGTAACATATATCTGTTAGGTTCGTTTACGTCTTGCCCTTTCATCTATTTACGTGTACATATTTGTATATGTGTATGTATGTGTGTGTGTGTGTGTGTAACGGTATATGTGTATGCGTGTATTCGTGTGTGTAAATGTGTGTATATGTGTTCATCTTCTAATTACT
>NW_026343425.1:0-226 GCF_001194135.2 Octopus bimaculoides | reverse complement strand
GGTGGTAATGTTGATGGCAATGGTAGTTAAAATGGTGGGTATTGATGGTGATTTATGGTAGAGGTGGTTATGGTGATATTAGAGATGGTAGTGTAGGTAGTGATAGTGGTTATGATGATGCTAATAGTGCTGGTGCTTGTGACGGTAGAGACTGGAAATTCCACAAACTCAACACTGAGCTATTGAAACACAAAACAGTGATTTCCTATTGCTATACTTAAAACTA
>NW_026343424.1:0-475 GCF_001194135.2 Octopus bimaculoides | reverse complement strand
ATGACAACCGTTGTTGTCATGCTGCTGTCGCTATGGCTACTGTCATTGACGTTGAGCTGCTTATGACAACTGATGTTGTTATGCTGCTGTCGCTATGACTACTGTCAATGACGCTGAGTTGCTATGACAACCGTTGTTGTTATGCTGCTGTTGCTATGACTACTGTCATTGACGCTGTTGCTGTATGACTACTGTCATTGACGCTGAGCTGCTATGACGACCATTGTCGCTAATGCTTATATTGCTATGACTGCAGTTGCAAATGTCTATGCTACTATGACGACCGTTGTTGTCGCTGCTTTCTGCCTTGACAATTGTGGTTCACTCTTATAGTGTTATGGCTTTTGACACTGACGAACCTGCTGCCATAACTACTATCATTATTGATGCTGCTATTACGGGTATGACTATTTTCATTGTTACAGCAGTAATTTTTCTTTCTGCTGCTGCTGCTGTTGCTGTTGTTGTTGTTGTT
>NW_026343422.1:0-323 GCF_001194135.2 Octopus bimaculoides | reverse complement strand
AGCCCATCTTTTATACCAAGACGAAACAATGTACATGATAACACTTCCCAATCAATTAAGATCAGAATCGATGACAGCCACTGCTAGCCATGAGAGCAACTGCCTCCTCCTCCTCCATTTCTTCCCCCTTCACCTCTTCCCCCTCCACCTTCTTCTTCTTCTTCTTCTTCTTCTTCTTCTTCTTCTTCTTCTTCTTCTTCTTCTTCTTTTTCTTCTTCTTCTTCTTCTTCTTCTTCTTCTTCTTCTTCTCCTTCTCCTTCACCTCCTCCTTCACCTCCTCCTTCTCCTTATTATTATTATTATTATTATTATTATTATTATTA
>NW_026343421.1:0-316 GCF_001194135.2 Octopus bimaculoides | reverse complement strand
AAAACATATAAATTCAAAAGAACATATTTATCTTCTTCAATATATATTTCCATATAAAGAATTCATTAAGATGCTTAAATCAAGGTTTTTTTACACATCTATCAGGAACAGATATAACATCAGAAAAGAAACCTTGATTTAAGCATCTTATTGAATTCTTTATACTGAAATATATATTGAAGAAGATAAATATGTTCTTTTGAATTTATACGTTTTTGTGTCGTAACTCCTTTATTATTATTAATATATGTATATATATATATATATATGTATGTATAGATATATACACATGTATATATATATATATATATATATA
>NW_026343420.1:0-545 GCF_001194135.2 Octopus bimaculoides | reverse complement strand
TAAATCACAAGAAGACAAATATGTGAATTAATGTAGACTTACCTTGCATTTAATATTTCGGGGTTATGACCCCATCCTCAAGAATTTAATGAATGTTGCAGATGTGTGTGTGTGTGTGTGAGTGTGTGTAGAATGGACATGAGCAGAAAGTTGTTGCTATAGCAACCATCTAGCTTCCTGTAACTCTCTTCTGTTGTTGATGGATGGTTTCCTTTGCTGTATGAAGATGGCCTCGGAGAATCTTTCCACGCATATCCACTCCACACACACTCACACACACGCACATCTGCAACATTCATTAATTTCTTGAGGATGGGGTCATAACCCCAAAATATTGAATGCAAGGTAAGTCTACATTAATTCATATATTTGTTTTCTTGTGATTTGTCTTGCATTTACTTCGCATTGTTCTGGTCTTACCCATGATCCTTTATACAATATATTCTACACAATGCTTCATAGTAATTATTCCATTATATATATATATGAATACACACACGCACATACACACATGCACAAATACAGACATATATAAGGACACACAT
>NW_026343419.1:0-1188 GCF_001194135.2 Octopus bimaculoides | reverse complement strand
ATTTATTTACAAAAAAAAAAAAAGGACACTCGTAAGTACTGGGATCGATTTGTTCGAATAAAAACATTTCAACATGCTGCTCCAGCATGGCCAGAATCCAATGAATGAAACGAGTATGAAGTAAAAGCTACCGACATCCCTCGCCATCACTTAAAATATGGACATGAAGAATCTTGATTCTGTTCTCGTTTTTCAGCTTCGCTCTCTTTCTAGCATCATCAGATCGTCATTGGACAAAACTTCTTTAAGCAACTCAACCGCATCATCTTCTACGATGTCTTTAATGCCTGAATCGCTTTCCAGAATCACATGGTGTTGACCAGTGGTTCCCAACCGGGGTTCAGGTGACCCTTGAGGGTCCACATCAGATTTTGTTGTTAAAATACTAGTTGCACTCCGTCGGTTACGACGAGGCTTTCCACTTGATCCGATCAACGGAACAGCCTGCTCGTGAAATTAAACTGCAAGTGGCTGAGTACTCCACAGACTGACGTACCCTTAACGTAATTCTCAGGGTGAATCAGCGAGACACAGGGCGTGACAAAGCTGGCCTTTTCAATTAATTTTTGCCAGATGAGTGGACTGGGACTGGAGCAACATGAAATAAAATGTCTTGCTGAAGAACACAACGCGTCGCCGGGAATTGAACTCACGACCTTGCGACCGTAAGCCGTATACGCTAATCACATAGCCACGCGTCTTCACTGTTGTTAAAATGTATGCGCAATAATTTGGTTTCTACTTCTACCATTCAGAATATTTTAACAAACTTTTATACAATTCCTGATAGTATTTAATTAGAAAAACATCGATTCGTTACAAGGGGATACCATCACCCCCACTCCCATGGGGTAAAAACAGGTGTAAAAGGGGTTCACATCCTGAAAATGGTTGCGAACCACTCATGTAGATTTTCTGCCAGTAAAAGAACTTGTTAAGTCACAACCGAAAGAGTGTGAATCGTGCTTGTTTTTTTGCCAGTCACCGCACCCCCTGCGCCAAAGCACCATTCGAAGCTGATGGTTTCACGTCATCTTCACGTGACACAGACACGTTATTAACGATATTCATAGTAAATTGAATATATTTCACCAACCGCTGAAATAGTTATTTTTTTCGTACCTAACAATTGGACATCCAGCATCTCAGTAAAATTAACACTCTACTTATCTATCTATCTATCTATCT
>NW_026343418.1:0-379 GCF_001194135.2 Octopus bimaculoides | reverse complement strand
TCATAGAGGCCCTTTGTTACCAACATAGGTAGAAGCTCTCTGAAGTTTGCTGTTTAATCTTATTCTAGCAGCGATGCTCTTGGCACATCCACGTCCACTGCTGACTTGATTACCTAGATAACAGTAGCTATCAACTACTTCTAGGTGTATATATGTTTGTCTGTTTGAAAGATATCAGCATCATCCATCCACTGGTCGATCTGATGGTGTTTATTGTCTATTGTTGCAGCATTTAAGCAACTCTTTGATTCCCAGATATATAAAGGTCACTACAGATGTGTGACTGTATTTCAGACAGTTGATGGTCACCTGCATATTGCTGTAATGTCTTTGGTGAGAAGAAACTACTCTAGCAGTCAACTACCCATTATTATAGGAA
>NW_026343417.1:0-246 GCF_001194135.2 Octopus bimaculoides | reverse complement strand
ATATATATATATATATATATATACATATATGAGATGGACTCTCCCGTCAAAGACGGCGTATGGGCGTTCAGCGTTTTCCGAACGACCTGCACAAATGATTTGTTTCTAGTGATCATATGTTCGTGCTGCTGCACATTAGCTCTCTCTCCCCATCTAATCGATGTCGTCTGTGGATATATATGTGTGTGTGTGTGTGTATGTCTGTGTGTATGTGTGTGCGTGTGTACGTATGTTTATAGATGAAGA
>NW_026343416.1:0-712 GCF_001194135.2 Octopus bimaculoides | reverse complement strand
GATAGATAGATAGATAGATAGATAGATAGATAGATAGACAAACAAATAAAACGATAGAGAGAGAGATAGTGTGTACGTGGCTGTGTATCTCTCAGCATATGTATTTGTATGTGTATGGTGTGAAAGAACGAATTCTTTGTAATACTTGGCAGTTTTCTAAACAGGAATAAAGACAGTTTGGTGCCTGAAAATAACTGATTAAAATTGTGAGGAAAGAAAAGACATACAAACATATGTACATATACAAGTGTATTCACATATCTATGCGTTTGTGTACATATATACGTATGTGTATATATACATATACATACATATGTGTGTATGTGTGTGTGTGTACATGTGTGTGTATGTACATGTGTGCGTGTGTGTGTGTAGTGTTGAAGAAGTTTGACAAACAAGAAAAAAATCCTCCTGGCGACAAAAGCCATTCTTTCTCATTAAATCATACAGATGCCAAATATTAAAGTGTGTGTAAATGTGTATATGCATATATCTATATGAGTGTGTGTCTGTGTTTTTGTGTGTATAAAGAGAGAATAAGAGGTAGGGAGAGAAGGGTATATAGAGAGAGAGAAAGGGAGAGATACTTATATGTGTATATGTGTGTACCTGTGTGTATGTGTGCGTGTGTGCGTGTGAATGTGTATGTGTGTGCGCGTGTGTATGCGTGTGTGTGTGTGTGTGTATGTGTGTGTGTGTATGTGTGTGTGTG
>NW_026343415.1:0-342 GCF_001194135.2 Octopus bimaculoides | reverse complement strand
TATTTATTTATGTATTTATTTATATATTTAATTATATATATTTATTTATTGATATATATATATATATTTATATATATTTATTTATTCTTATATATATATATTTATATATTTATCTGTTTATTTATATATTTCTTTCTTTATATATTTAGTTATGTATATATTTATTTAATTAAATATATATATTTATTTATATACATTTATTTATCTATATATTTCTTTATATATATATTTATTTATCTATATATATATGTTTTTATTTATTTTTTTATTTATTTATTCATATAATTATTTATTTATATATTTATTTATTTATATATATGTATTTATTTATATATATATTTA
>NW_026343414.1:0-514 GCF_001194135.2 Octopus bimaculoides | reverse complement strand
CACACACTCACACACGTACACACACACACACACACACACACATACATTCACACACACACACATACACTCACACACATTCACACACACAACCATCACTCTGGTTTAATGTTGCTGCTTTCTAGTGTGTCTAGCAAAATTAATAAGTTCTATAATCGATTATTGCCTGTTATTGATTTCTTCCTCAACGAAAGTCTCTTCAGCGAGTTCTTTTGCCTTCATTTCGATTCCTAGGCTTTAATTAAATCTCGCTTTGTTTTGCATTGACTCTCGTCTGTGCGTACATATGTGTGTATGTGTGTGCGTGTGTGTGAATGAATGCGTGCGAATGTATTTGTGTGCATGTGTGTTTGTATACAAGTGCATATGTATACGTGTGTGTGTGTGTATACGTGTGAATATGTATACGTGTGCGTACCTATACGTGTATGAGTGCATCTGCGAGTGTGCATTTGTGTGTGTATATGTGGTGTATTTGTGTGCGTGTTTGTGTAAGTATATATATATATATATATAT
>NW_026343413.1:0-534 GCF_001194135.2 Octopus bimaculoides | reverse complement strand
GAAATATCGTTCAACCAATAAAACATCTATTGTAATCGCATCACACTCTTCGTATTGTCTATTTACTTTTGTGAGGTGTTATGTCAATCCTTTTAAAAATTATTATTATTATTATTATTATTATTATTATTATTATTATTATTATTATTATTATTATTATCAACATCATCATTATTATTCCTTCGTAACACAGTGTAGGTAAAAATGCACAAGAATCTTTAGTCATCTGTCAAGTCACAACAAGGACCTCAGACAGACAATACTTTCCTTATGATGTGTGCTGTGCCCAATAAGGCTGCTTTTTGTAAGACATTAATCTTGCATGGGATTTCCAGTTGCCTTAAGAAATTTTGAAGTTTCAATGGGATTGAGGTCAACCCTCCGACCAGTTTTACATAACCCCCTCGCATTCCATACAGTCTTGCCATTTCCACTTTCAGTTCGGAGTACCTGGTGACTTTTTCAACCTCTTTACTCACAATATTCATGTCTATTATTATTATTATTATTATTATTATTATTATTATTATTATT
>NW_026343412.1:0-213 GCF_001194135.2 Octopus bimaculoides | reverse complement strand
TCTATAATTTTTTTCTGTTAGAGAACGTGATGTTTGTATATGCTAGACACGTCTGTTTGATTTTTTTTTGTTTACATTATGTTTTGTCTCGCTCTTTTACTATTTATTTTTTAAATATATCCGTTAGCGAATTTAATTTATAGATTTTTTTAAATAATAGACGTGCATACACACTGACATGTCCCTCTTTTTCGTTTCTCTTAATTTTTCCCT
>NW_026343411.1:0-204 GCF_001194135.2 Octopus bimaculoides | reverse complement strand
TATATATATATATATATATATATATGTATGTATGTATGTATGTATGCATCTCCTGATAGTTACATGTACGTATATATGTGTTTAAGCACACACGCTTATGCACACTAAGTTGACATGTTCACACACTAAGAGCTGCTCAGATCTCACCACCTGTATCTTTTCACATGCATGTTTGTATGTGTGTGATTGTGTGTGTGTGTATAT
>NW_026343410.1:0-294 GCF_001194135.2 Octopus bimaculoides | reverse complement strand
GATAGATAGATAGATAGATAGATAGATAGATAGATAGATAGATTAGGGTTCAGCAAGTGGTTTTTCGAGATATCATTGTAGAAGTAAATGTATATACAACATTCAATGACCTTTTTTGGAAAGTTTCGTCGGTTCTATTTACATAAACCACACCTTGTAGTCTGTAAACACGATGAATCATTGACTGGAAGTCACCGGGTTTCTTCTTGTCTCTTTTTTGCTTTTGCTTTTGTTTGTTTGGGTTTTTTGTTTTGTTTTTACGTAGTTTAAAGCCTTTCTGTCTCAAGAGTCGGC
>NW_026343409.1:0-803 GCF_001194135.2 Octopus bimaculoides | reverse complement strand
TATGTATATATGTATGTATGTATTCATGCATGTTTTTCGTTGTGTGTGTGTGGGGGGGTATGTGCTTATACAGAGAGAAATTTCATTTGTACGTAGGTAAAGATTTCAACTTACAAATAGAAGCGATTGTAAACAATACGGAACATGCTGAGTACTCTTTACATTCTACTTGTCAATTTTTATCAATTTTTATGCATATATCCATACATATATATATGGATATATATGCATATATCCATACATATATGTACATACCTACTTCTATATGTATACATACATGCATATATGGGTACAGGACATCAATAGCGTTCATAATAATTTTTCTATCGTCTTGGCTCAACAGCCCTCACTGTTTGTTTTTACTGTCTTGTTTTTACTGCTTTTATTGTTTTTACTGTCTTGTTGTCACTGTCCTGTTCTTGTTAACACTTTCACCCTCCGCAAAAAGTTCCAAATTTTATTTAATTTGCTTTGCGGGAAGGACTGTTCCAACAAAGTCGCGTATTGTCCTTGCCTTCAAAACGCGGAGTATATGGAACAGAGACAACTGACGAAGGGATATACTCTTTATGTTGCATGTCTCGTTTCTTTGTTTTGATTATTTTCGTTGTTCGAAAAAAGTTTGTTTTCTGTTTTCGTTTTTACGTCTTCGTTTCTCATTGTGTTTACCGTTTTTTTTAATGTCCTGTACCTATATATGCATGTATGTATACATATATGTATGGATAAATGTATATACCTATATATTATTTGTATTATTGTATGATCGAATGCCACGCATCCTTTTACAATTAAGTGATATA
>NW_026343408.1:0-352 GCF_001194135.2 Octopus bimaculoides | reverse complement strand
TATATATGCACACAAATATACTGGGTTTATTCGGTCAGCAACCAGCAGACATTATTTCTCATTTTCTCTTTCTGTGTAAAATTGGCAGCAGATGAAACAGGAATACAACCAGGAAGTCAAAACCTCCCTATTTCAAACTTCAAATTGCAATAATTTATCTTGAAGTACGCCATTTTAGAAACCTCAAATAACTGGAATTCTTCTGCCAGAACACAATATCGTCTAGTCTAAAATATTCGATACGGATCGCGATAATAAATAAATGTTAAAACATTAGTTTTGTTTTTAGTCTTATTATAGAATATATGGATCTTGTTCAAAACGGGGGCACCAGTTTTCATTTATGTTTTAT
>NW_026343407.1:17319-18923 GCF_001194135.2 Octopus bimaculoides | reverse complement strand
TTTCAGTCTAGGGGTGACATGCCTCATTCTATCTATATAACTCCAGTAGGATGAAATCATTGATAGATGAAATGGATGAAGTAGAGGTACAGTTTTAAAATAATATAAAATAATAATAAAAACGGAAAGCTTCTTGCAATGCGAAAGGAAAAATGCTTTAGAAGCCTATATATATTTCGGTTACAAATGCCCATCATCAGAACTGAATGTAATAAAGAAATGTGAGCCTATATAGATTCGGCCATATCAATTAATCAGCTCTTCACAAAGAAAAGCAAAGTTTACGAAGTGAGATTTTCACTTGAAATTTTGCCCGCCACGATTTTGCTCAATGTTTGAAGCGATCTTTTTCAAATTCTGCGTGTTTTCTTCCATTCGAACGATCTGAAGTGTTACATGACAGGCGGCACTGTGAGTTATCGAACTAGTTAAGGACCATTCAACATCCTGCGATAGAAAACACAACTAATCTGCCTTAACTCATACGTAACCATTTTATAAAAAAAAAAAAAAGAACTCATTGTAGGTGCTAGAGGTAGCAGAGGTAGCAAAACCAGCTTTAAAAGAGTCACCGTGGAATTGCTTAAAACCGGTATGGTCACAAATAGAATGTGTCACATATGTGAAAATTGTTCAGATTTTTTATCTTTTTATTCTTTTACTCGTTTCAGTCATCTGACTGCGGTCATACTGGAGCACAGCCTTTAAGCTATTTTTTCTTTTAGTCGAAGAAATCGACCCCAGGACTTATTATTTGTAAACTTAGTACTTATTCTATAAGTCTATTTTGCCGAATCGCTATGTTACGGGGACGTAAACACACCAACATCGGTTGTCAAGTGAAGGTGGTGGGGGGACAAACACAGACACAAAGACACAAAGCCATGCATGACTTGAAAGACAAGTTCCTTAAGACAAGTTCCTTAACGGTCTTTAGTAAGGCAAGTCGGTGCGCTCGTTTACGTGATCATAAACAAACTGGCAAACACATACACACTATGTATAGAAACGACAGAAAAGCCCAGGTGCCACCTTACAACATGACCGCTGTCAAGGTTTCAATAATCGCGGATATCTGACGATTTCACTTTTCGCAGATATCCGACGATTTTTGTTTGACATTACATCTAATCAGTGATGACTGGGTGAACCTAGCGGCGCGATTCTAGGGATAAAACATCATGCATTTTGTTGGATTCATTGCTTTTTAATAATAATAAAAAAAATTATTGATACACAGATCAGGAGCTTTGTCTTCACTATTCTGTAACGTCTTTATGAACAGATAAACTCAGGGTCTATCTATCTATCTATCTATCTATCTATCTATCTATCTATCTATCTATCTATCTATCTATCTATCTATCTATCTATCTATCTATCTATATAGATATGCAGGGCAGGGAATCGTCAATTAGTAATAAAATTAATAATTAACAATTTTGCCGGGTAGCTCAGTATGAAAAAAC
The DNA here is from genome assembly GCF_001194135.2 of Octopus bimaculoides. NCBI lineage: Eukaryota > Metazoa > Mollusca > Cephalopoda > Octopoda > Octopodidae > Octopus > Octopus bimaculoides. The sequence continues at coordinate 17,454 of NW_026343407.1, read as the reverse complement.
CTTTTCGGTAAAAAACATTTATAATCATAAATATATAGGGATTGACAGTAACCTGCTTCTCCAACATACTGAGAATTCAGAAATAGCAGTCAAAGAACTACTGATTTCAAAACTACAAATTATTACTCTAGATAG
>NW_026343407.1:14070-16061 GCF_001194135.2 Octopus bimaculoides | reverse complement strand
GGTGGTGATGGTGGTGGTGGTAGTGGTGGTGTTGTCGGTGGTGGTGATGGTGGTGGTGTTTGTGGTGGTGGTGGTGGTGGGGAAGTGTTGTGCGCCTGTCTTTTTCTTTTATTGTTTTACTTGTTTCAGTGGTTAGGCCGTGACACTGCAGGGGCACCACCTTGGAGAATTTTACTCGAACGAATCGAACTCGGCACTCATTGTTTTTAAAAGCTTAGTACTTATTCTATCGGTTTCTTTTGTTGAGCCGTTAAGTTACAGGGACATAAACAAACCAACACCTGTTACCAAGCGATGGTGGGGGACATACAGAGACATGAAGACCCCTTTCCCACACAAAGTTTTCGTCTACCATATCCACTCACAAAGCATTGGTTGCCCCTGAAGATATAGTAGAAAACACTGCCCAAGGTACAACGCAATGGGACTGAACTCAGAGCCATGTGACTGGGAAGCAAGTTTCTTACCACAGAGCCTAAATACAAAGCCTAAATATACAAGTGGTATAATATAATTTCATTATATAAGTCCTTGTCTACTTAGTTAATTTCCTTTACAATTTAACACAGATGGCTCTACTCCACGCAGACATCTATGATGACACTATTCTTGATGACACAATTAACCCCTGCGAAAATTACCTTCTCCTTCATTAAAGCAATCTGCTACATTTGTTTTTTGTGTTGTTGTTGCTCGGTTGTTGTTGGCACTCCGTCGCTTACGACGTCGAGGGATCCAGTTGATCCGATCAACAGAACAGACTGCTCGTGAAATTAACGTGCAAGTGGCTGAGCACTCCGCAGACACGTAGTTCTCGGGGATATTCAGCGTGACACAGTGTGCTTACGACCCCGTAACTTAATGCTTCAGCAAAAAAGATCGATCGAATAAGTACCAGGCTTAAAAAAATTTGTACTGGGGTCGATTCATTCGACTAAAAATTCAAGGCGGTGTACCAGCATGACCGCAGTCTAATAACTGAAACAAGTAAAAGATGAAACAAAAAAAAAAAATTCTTTCACAAGGCCTTTCTAGGACTATTTGGGTTTTTTGTAAATAAAAAAAAAAAAAATTCTGCAGCGTTTAAAATTAAATGGTTAATTTCCGATCACGCTACACCATACGTCCGTGGTGATTATCATTCATATTTAAGCTGCACACTTCAGCCAAAAATTATTCATTACATGCCACGATTTCGACAGATGCCGCACTATTATAGATACACCTAAAAGTATTCAATTTGCAATTATATATACCCTACAAATGCTGATTCAGGGAGAAATATGCACGCCATAAGTCTGAATATTATGAATCAATCGGCGCCATTTTAAAGTTTTTAAAGACACTTAAACATTTTGATTTATTTCTCTTGCAACTTTAGATGCTTTCACACACGCAATTGACAACATGTTTGTATAAAATCGGCGACAACAAATTCGAAGTAATGATTTGTGAAAGCGCAGCTTTCAATCATATTCAGTATTACCAGCTATTTTAAATATTAAAGAACCTCTATTCTTCCTCCTTGGTTTCATAGTGTGTGTTTACACACACACACACAGACACACACACATGCATACACACATAGACACATATATATATATATACAGCATGAAGTTGACATCTCTTTATTTCATCTGTAACGCACGTTTCTGCGATCGATATTGAGACCAACGAGCATAGTTGTTGTTGGCACTCCGTCGCTTACGACGTCGAGGGTTCCAGTTGATCTGATCAACGGAACAGCCTGCTCGTGAAATTAACGTGCAAGTGGCTGAGCACTCCACAGACACGTGTACCCTTAACGTAGTTCTCGGGGATATTCAGCGTGACACAGTGTGACAAGGCTGACCCTTTGAATTACAGGCAGAACAGAAACAGGAAGTAAGAGTGAGAGAAAGTTGTGGTGGAAGAGTACAGCAGGGTTCGCCACCATCCCCTGTCGGAGCCTCATGGAGCTTTAGGTGTCTTCGCTCAATAAACACTCACAA
>NW_026343407.1:10860-13264 GCF_001194135.2 Octopus bimaculoides | reverse complement strand
ACACACACACACACACACACACACACACACACACACACACACACACACACACACACACATTACAAACACACGCTTTATCTCTCTGCCTGTTAATCATACAGTTCTGTCTTCTCTCTTTCCTATACTCTATATTCTCTGTCTTTCTACTTATCTGTCTATTTACATTATCTCTTCTCTCTCTCATTCTCTCTCTCTCTCTTTCTTTCTTGCCTTCTATCACCTCAGTATATTCCGCACCTCTATTACACTCTCTATTTTTTCTCCCTTTTCTTTTTCTTACTACCTCTTTCAAACTTATTCCCCTCCCCCAATACTACACACGCTCTAATTACTTCTCTCTCTCCTCCATCCTCCCTCTCTCCTTATATCTCAACAACTAAATCCCTAAGTTTACTCCTTCTTCTCCTCTTTGCTCCGTCTCCACCACACCTTACTCTCCTACAGATACTCTCCTCCTCTCCCGACAAACAGTTTCCGCTCAATTTAGGCTGAAAACACCGGAGATTGTTAAGCTATAGTTTAGCAGAATTAGACACAGTTAATGTAGTGGAGTAGGAACAACAACAACAACAACAACCACAACAGCAGCAGCAGCAGCAGCTAAATAATTACGGTTATCATCACCGTAAATTCAACAATAACAAGAACAAGAACAAGACCAGTAACAACAACAATAACGATGACAATGATGACGATGACAGTAAGAACGAAAGCATCTGTATGAAGTTACTCGATCTGCTAGAAATAGCAGACACACTTCCCTCAAGTCACGGCCGCATCTGAAGTCCTAGAACAAGAAAGATACATAAGACAATGTAGTTTCTAAAAACACTGAATATAGGATGAGATGGTCATTGTTGGAATGCTTGCGATCGTAGATTTGTTGCGTCTAAGTTCGCCTGAGTTCGATCGGCGCGTGCAAACAAGATCAACTACACCAGAACGAAAGGAAAGATAGTGAACGCTGGAAGAAATATTTTCTTTGGAAAGAGAAAAGATAGAAGAGAGAGATATAGAAGACGTCCAGTCCTTTGGACGTCGTGTACGAAAAGAAAGATGGACGATGGCCACGTGTGAGCAGCGAGAGAGAGAGAAAAGGAGAAAGAGGGGGAGAGAGAGACAGAAAATGGTGAAGGGGAGAGAATGGGTATTAGAGGAGGATGGGAGAGAAAACAGTATAGAGTAGTGTCGCATCAAAAGATTAAAATAAACTTACTTGGTAATACATATATATATATATTTTTCTTGATGACGTTGTGAAAATATTTCCCGGCTGCTCTAATTAATGATGCTCAGTTAGAACACACGAAATAAATTTTTACAAAAAGAACTTTGTCAAATTAGTTAGTACTATACATGTTTATTCTTTATTTTACACGGGTTATCTTTCCAAATATTCAGGTTAGGATGTTGCTTCTTATACTACAGGCACTAGAGCTGAATTTATGACATAATCTATGAGTATACAATAGAAATTCTATCGAAACAGCTGTCGTAAATATTCTTTTCTACTCTTGGCACAAGGCCCGAAATTTTTTAGGGAGGGAGCCAGTCGATTAGATGAACCCTAGTACGCAACTGGTACTTAATTTATCGACCCCGAAAGGATGAAAGGCAAAGTCAACCTCGGCGGAATTTGAACTCAGAACGGAAAGACAGACGAAATACCCCTAAGCCTTTCGCCCGGCGTGCTAACGTTTCTTATTTCTTTACTGCCCACAGGGGGCTACACACAGAGGGGACAAACAAGGACAGACAAAGGGATTAAGTCGAATATATCGACCCCAGTGCGTAACAGGTACTTATTTAATCGACCCCGAAAGGATGAAAGGCAAAGTCGACCTCGGTGGAATTTGAACTCAGAACGTCACGGCAGACGAAATACCGCTAAGCATTTTGCCCGGCGTACTAACGTTTCTGCCAGCTCGCCGCTTTAGCTGTTGTAAATATTAAATCCATTTGTGTTCATTGTTTTTACATAAATACAAACATACATACTTACGTATAACACACACACATACACACACTCTCGCCTCCCCCCATCATAGCGCGGATATTTTTCTCAGACCGTTGGAACTAAGTAGTGATTCATTCCGGTTAATATTAAGTACCAGTAATATGTTAGGTTAATCGGTTAATCGTATGTTATAAACACTATGACTCATCAACTGAACTCTACAAGAACCTCAACAACTACAACGACCTCAGTAGGAACAACAACAACAACAACAACAACAACAACAATGACAAAGGGGTCCCTTTCTTCTTTTGTTTCATTCATTTATTAATGTCTGTGTGTATGTGAATATGTGTCTATGTTTGTATATGTAAGTGTGCGTATGTATGTGTTCGCATATGCGCATATATATATATATATATATATATATATATATATATATATATA
>NW_026343407.1:9329-10386 GCF_001194135.2 Octopus bimaculoides | reverse complement strand
ATATACAAGCACACACACACACACACACAAACATCCATACGCACGCACACGCAAGCATACATAGATCGTACATACGCACACACATATATATTGAATTATGTGTATAAACAAATGTGAATGTTTATATATGTAAGTATATATGTGTGTGTGCGTGCGCATGCGCCTACGTGCTCGTGTGTATATGTGTATATATATGTTTGTGTGTTTGTGTATGCTGTCATCAGGCCATAAAAACTATCATTATTCATATTACTTCATAGTTGAACAACTTTCTATAAAGTGATGTTGTTATTTGCTATGTTTAAACAGACAGACAAAGCTAATATTTCACGCTGTCTGCTCAAAATGAAAAGCTTTGTCACTTTTCAACAAAACTTTTTCTTAATTCAGTCGCTCCCTGTCAGCTACAATAAATACGGGGACAGCGAGTCAGTTTGTGTACTGCTTGAATTTCAAAAGCCCTTCGTCCGATCACCGAAGTTAAATCAACTAACATCGAAAGGCGTCGAATCGTTTCCGAAAGGCAGAATCGTTTCCGCACCGGCCGAAACGCTTAGCGGCATTTCGTCGGTTAATTGGTTGTGACTGTTCGAATTCCGTCGAGGCAGGCTTTACCTTTCATCTCTTCGGGGTCGATAAAAATATGTGCCATTTGTTAACTGGAGTCGATGTAATCGACAGCCACCATCCCTCCCCGAAATTGCTGGCTTTGTTTGTTGGCACTCCGTCGCTTACGACGACGAGGGTTCCAGTTGATCCGATCAACGGAACAGCCTGCTCGTGAAATTAACGTGCAAGTGGTTGAGCACTCCACAGACACGTGTACACTTAACGCAGTTCTCGAGGATATTCAGCGTGACACAGAGTGTGACAAGGCTAGCCCTTTGAATTACAGGCACAACAGAAACAGGAAGTAAGAGTGAGAGAACGTTGTGGTGGAAGAGTACAGCAGGGTTCGCCACCATCCCCTGCCGGAGCCTCGTGGAGCTTTAGATGTTTTCGCTCAATAGACACTCACAACGCCCGGTCTGAGAATCGAAACCGCGATCTTATGACC
>NW_026343407.1:2673-3592 GCF_001194135.2 Octopus bimaculoides | reverse complement strand
ATATATATACATATATATATATATATATATGTATATATATATATAACAGAGAAGCACAAGGAAATACTTATATAGACATATATATACACAGCCACATCCATAAGCCCTCACCCACGTAGACAGTGAGAAAGACAGAGTGAGAGGCAGAGAGAGAGAGGGGGGAGATGGAGGGGAAGAGAGAGAGAGAGGACGAGAGAGAAAAGAGAGAGAAAAGAGGGTGGAGAGAGAGAGAGGCAGAGAAAGAGAGAGAATGTGTCTCTGTATATGACTTTAAATATATGTTATCTTACATACATAAATACATACATACACATACATACACACATATAAATACGTGTGTTTATGCGTGTGTGTCTGTGGGCATATAGACGCTGTTAATAACGGAAACGGAAAGAGTATATGGAAGTATGTATGTATGTATGTATGTATATATCTGCATATATGCATGCATACATACATACATACATACATTCATACATACATACATACATACATACATACATACATACATAATAAATATATAATTTATAAGTGTAACTATGTGCGTACGAGTGTTGGTATGTTTAATAACAATATCATATAATGATATTATTATACATACCAACTCTTTTGATGTCATATTAGCAAGCATGACTTGACGAGAGCACTGACTGAGGTAAGAGACAAAACTAAAGGTGTTGTTTTCACTGCACTAAGCGGCCCTCATTGGCGAGACACTTGACGGCTCGTTGCCCATTATGCTTTTATACCGCTCTCCATCACCCAATGCCTCTCTCTTAAATATGTACACGCACCCACACACACACATACACACAGACGCATATATATATATATATATATATATATATATATAGACGCACACATATATACATCTACACACACATATACCTTTACACACACACACACACACACACACACA
>NW_026343407.1:1123-2203 GCF_001194135.2 Octopus bimaculoides | reverse complement strand
ATATATATATATATATATATATATATAGCTGGCGTACGAGGTAATCCCCGGGAAAGCGGGGCTTATCCCTTGGTTCCGTTCTCATAATTGTTTCGCTAGTCCAGTACAAAGTATGTAGCCCTTAAAACGGTTTTTGTGCTTTTACAGAGAATACCGAACTGTCTTACACAGGATCCTGTTTTTAGGAATTCCCAGTACATTATGAATACCAAATTATGCCGCCATTTGCAACCAGAATTTTATTTGTGTAAATTTTTACAGTCAGAATTTAAGCGGCAGTGTGTTAAGTCATTTAGATCAGTTTTGGATATTACAGTAACACGTCATCGGTAACGTGCCCTGTTTGATGATAATGTATGTGTCTGTGTGTTTGTGTGTTAATTTAAAATTTATCGATGACGTATGTATGTCGCTCGTGAGTAAATTTCAGCAGTGTGTATTGCTAAATTTGTACATTAAGATTTGCTTCCACTATCAATCGTCTCATTTTCAGATTACTTCATTGATGTATGACTGTATTATCTGCTATCATATTTCTGTCTGGCTTTGCTTTATGGAATGTGACGTAGTGTTTTCCAATTTGCATAGGTATTGTAAGCTTACGCGAAAGTGTCGTAATTTCGCATCAATGAAACAGTTAAAGTCGTGAAGTTTGCAACTTTCACTTTTACATAAAAATGTGTATGACTCGCAAGGCATTTGGAGCTTTTTATCGAGTATTACATCCTTCAGGTGTGCTTTTGACACAAAGATTTTTGATATTTGTTGTAATATATTATTAGTATCAGTTTACAATTTGATGTAATACATTTTGTTTTCCGTTTCATGAAACGCTTGATTATGCGTTCGTTTGTCGTTAAGAGTTCGCATGATTTAGTATACACTTGGGTGTATAAAGCGTGTATTTTTAGTAGGCGTACTCATTAATGTATTTACTATATTCAATTTATATATATATGTATGCATATCTATCTATCTATCTATCTATCTATCTATCTATCTATCTATCTATCTATGTATGTGTATATATATGTATATATATTTATATATATGTATGTATATATATATATATATATATAT
>NW_026343407.1:0-774 GCF_001194135.2 Octopus bimaculoides | reverse complement strand
TAGCTTTCTAGGCGCGTAGAACACGTCACTCGCATTAAATATAAGAATGACCAATACAAACAAACCTGCCGCGCACACACACACACGCATGCAAACAAATATACACGCACGCACACACACACACACACGCACACATACAGACACACACGCATACAAAAACATACAAAATTCAGATTTGGTTCACCTGTTAGGATCTGAAGCGTGCGTACGCGCGCACACATACACACACATTCACACACAAACACATACATATACACATATGCACAAACTCATAGCTATATGGTTCTTGATGCGTGTGTACCAGCGTTCGGACCATTCTGCGCCTGTTTGCGAAATGGGTGGCAGTTCTCTTCCATCTCTCTGATTCTTTTTGTTTTCCCACGTGACTGGAGACTAATGATGTAACTATGTACATGTATACAAATGTGTATCTATGTATGTGTGTATATATATCTTTATATCTATATATACAAGTATATATGTATATGTGTATATATATATATGTGTATATACATATATGTATATACATGCACACACACACACATATATATATACATATATACTGATATATAAATATGTGTGTGTGTGTACGTTCATGCTTATGTACACACATAATAAATCTATAGACCTGATGAGGTGCATACAGATTTGTATTATACGTATGTAGATATTTATGTGTGTATATTTATGTTTCAGTACATACATACATACACACACATATACATAATATATATATACATAATATATATATGCATATATATATATATATATATA
>NW_026343406.1:0-611 GCF_001194135.2 Octopus bimaculoides | reverse complement strand
GGAATAAAATGGTGTAAATCAATGTAATCTTCTCTTCAGGGAAATGAAGACATGAAACTCATCAATAAGACATTTTAGCAGAAAATGATGGATATGTATAGTGATTAACTGAATGCAATTAAGTCTGTTTCAAAAAACCGTTAGAAGATATAACGTCAAAGGTAGAGAATAGAAAGAGGAGGGGTAAAGGAAAGAAAAAAACAAATAAATGAGAAGTATATAACTATATGTATCTATACTATAAAAGGCAGATTTTCTGTGTGTGTGTGTGTGTGTGTATGTTTAAAATTCATGCATTTACACAATTCCAAATTTCTTGGATTAAAGAATCGCAATTAATATTCTAAATACAATTTGTTAGGTCACTGCGTCATTTTTTCACTCAAAATAATTCCTAATAACGAATAAAATCCATAAAACTATACAAGTAAATATTTCCCCCCCTAATAAAATCTAATTTCCTTTTTCTACTTCCTCTTTCTACAAATCCTTTCAACTCCTACTTTCTCTTATGAACCTTTACCAACAATCCAACAACAAATACAAAAAGAAAGGAAGGTAAAACACTGACAGTAACAGAAAACCATTTCAGTATCAAAACTGAAACAATC
>NW_026343405.1:0-254 GCF_001194135.2 Octopus bimaculoides | reverse complement strand
TATATGGGGTGGGGGCGTACATGTATGTATGTATGTATGTATATGTGGGTGTTTGTGTATACATATATATATATACACACAAATAGATAGATATGTAGATAGATAGATAGATAGATAGAAAGATAGATAGATAGATAGATAGATAGATAGATAGATAGATAGATAGACAGACAGACAGATAGTTAGAGGGAAAGAGAGAGAGCAAGATATGTTTCTTTATTAGCCACACAGGGCTCAACACAGAGTGGACAAAA
>NW_026343404.1:0-420 GCF_001194135.2 Octopus bimaculoides | reverse complement strand
GTGTGTGTGTATGCAAATATATAAACACACATACACAGGCTGTACTACGCAGATATACTTAAAGACATACATAATACGTAATACCACACATACAGAGGTGTGTTCCATAAAGAAATGAAGATTTCAGAATTGGGAGGAATGAATGTTCGCAGAGATGATGGTAGCGGTACACAAGATAAATATTTTCAGAATGAAGCACCATAGTAGATGCTGCATTGAACACACACAGACATACACACATTGTGTGTGTGTATGTCTGTGTGCTTGTGTTTGTGCATGCATGTGTGTGTGTATGTGTGCGTGTGTGCTGAATGTCCGTGAATGTGCGTGAGCAGAACCAAGTTGAGCCATAACAGTAAAAGCAGTAAATTGCTGTGAAATGTTAAACAACAGTTACAACAACAATAATAATAGCGACAG
>NW_026343403.1:0-260 GCF_001194135.2 Octopus bimaculoides | reverse complement strand
AATGATAATAATAATAATAATAATAATAATAACAATAATAATAATAATCATCGTTTAATGTCCGCTTTCCATGCTATCATGAGTTGGACGATTTAACTGAGGACTGGTGAACCAGACTCCAATATGATTTGGCAGAGTTTCTACAGCTGGATGCCCTTCCTAACGCCAACCACTCCGAGAATGTAGTGGGTGCTTTGACATGCCACCGGTACGAAGGCCGGTCAGGCGGTACTGGCAATGGCCACACTCAAAATGGTGTA
>NW_026343402.1:0-1316 GCF_001194135.2 Octopus bimaculoides | reverse complement strand
GTATATGTGTATATATACGTATATGTGTATATATACGTATATGTGTATATGTACATATATGTATGTGTATATGTACATATATGTATGTGTATATGTAGATGTGTATATATATGTATGTGCATATATATATATGTATATGTATATATATGTGTGTATTTGTGTATATATATATGTGTGATATGTGTGTGTGTATATATATATGTGTGATATGTGTGTGTGTATATATATGTGTATATATATATATATATATCCATATGTACATGTGTGTGTGTGTGTGTCGTACACATTACTATACAGCTGCACGGGATTACTTCGTCAGCGTTCCGTGACCGTTGTCAATTCCCAGCAGACTTTCACAATCTTCGTAAATCTTCAATGTGGTCATGCTAATTCTATTTTCTCTTCATTAGCTGGACTGGTCATCACGATGGACACTGCGGTCATTATGGACGTGGCTGGTGAGGGGGTGGGAAGAAGTGTAAGGTCGGTGGTGGTAGTGGTGATGATACTGGTGTTGATTATGGTGGCGGCGGCGGTGATAGTGTTGATGGTGGTGGTGATAGTGATGGTGGTAGTGGGTATTTTAATAGTGGTGGCGGCGGCGGCTGTGGTGTTGGTAGTTGTGGTGGTAGAGTTTATTGTGGTGGTAGTGGTTGTTGTGGTGATAATGTTGGTGGTAGTAGTGGTGATAACTCTTGTATTGGTAGTATTGGTGGCAGTGTTAGTGGTAATGGTGGTGTTGATAGTAGTGCTTGTGGTTGTGGTGATTGCAGTAGTGGTTGTAGTAGTGTACGAATGACAGTAGTTGTGATTGTGATGGTGTATGCGATCGATGTATTATTGGTGGTGAATTGCAGTGGTGGTTGTAGTAGTGTTGGTGGTGAATATTTTAGAAGTAATAGTAGTGGTAGTAGTGATTGCGGTGGTGGTGGTGATGGTGGTACTGTAGATGGTGATTGTAGTATTGGTGGTTGTGATGGTGTTGATGTGTCTTGTGGTGGGACACATATTGGTTGGTAGTGGCGGTGGTTGTAGTAGCAGTTATAGTTGTAGTAGTAGTTTTGTATTGTTCCCCCTCCTCATCCTTCACACTAGTGGCAAGTAAAATATATCATCATCATCATCATTATTATTATTCTGCCAAGGTCGGCTTTGCCTCTCATCGTTGCGGAGTCGATTAAATAAGTACCAGTTACATACTGGGGTCGATGTAATCGACTTAATCCCTTCCCCCAAATTTCAGGCCTTGCGCCTACAGTAGAAAGGATTATTATTATTAATATTATTATTATTATTATTAATATTATTATTATTAT
>NW_026343401.1:0-201 GCF_001194135.2 Octopus bimaculoides | reverse complement strand
GTTTGAATGTATGTATGTATGTATATATGTATGTATGTATGCATGTATCTATGCATGTATGTATATATGTATTTATGTGTGCATTCTATGTATGTTTGTATGTATGCCTGTATCCATGTATGTATGCATGCATTGTATGTATGTATGTGTGTATGTATGCATGTATGTATGCATACATTATGTATATATGTATATATGCAT
>NW_026343399.1:0-290 GCF_001194135.2 Octopus bimaculoides | reverse complement strand
TGCATACATACATGCATACATACATACATACATACATGCATGCATACATGCGTACATACATGTATACATACATGTGTGCATACATGCATAGATGCATACATACATACATACATGAATACATACCTATGTATATACATGCATAGATACATACATACATGCATCCATGCATACATGCATGCATGCATACATATAAGCGTATGCATCTTTTATCTTTTACTTGTGTCAGTCACTAGATTGTGGCCATGCTGGGGCATCACCTTGAAGAATTTTAATCAAATGGTTTAACCCCA
>NW_026343398.1:0-304 GCF_001194135.2 Octopus bimaculoides | reverse complement strand
GTGTGTGTGTGTGTGTGTGTGTGTGTGTGTATGTATGTATGTATACGTATGTATGTATCACATGCATGCATAAGTAAATATATATGTAAAAGTATATCGTGTGTATATATGTATTTTTATATATGCGAGTATATATATATATACATATATGCATATACACACCTGTATATGTGGCTGTATAAGTACTTATGTATTCCTATGTATATCTATATATACATATATATATGTGTATATCTATAAATATGTATATATATATATATAGATAGATATATAGAAAGATAGATAGATAGATAGATAGATAGAT
>NW_026343397.1:2020-2572 GCF_001194135.2 Octopus bimaculoides | reverse complement strand
GTCAGGACGGACGAAACGCAGCTAAGCATTTTGTCCGGCACTCAAACAATTCCGCCAGCTCATCGCCTTATCATCATCTCTTATATCAAAACATAGTACCTAATACTGCTGCTGATGAGCATAATCATCATCGTTGTTAACGTTCGCTTTCCCACCCTCGTGCTGGTCGTACAGAATTCACTGACGAAGATATTCTATGGCTGTGTAGTCGAGTGACTGCATAGAAGCTCCGTCATTGATTCATGTTGTCCCTATTTTAAAGACAGTAGGGAGCTTGCTGAGGGAGAGATTTGGCTGTTACATTGTGTAAAGTCAAGTGACTACATAGAAGCTCCCTCATTGGTTCATGTGGCCCCTATTTAAATAAAAGCAGGGATATTTTGAGGAGAGGTCTCACTGTTACATTGCATGTTCACTGCAGCAATCAGTTAACCTTAAACTAAGCACATATACACCCATTACTCTATTCACTTGTAGTTAACAATCACTATTAATAGTTACCTGTGTTGTATGCGATGTTCATGGACATTTCATTGTCTTCTCTCTTGCCAG
>NW_026343397.1:580-1906 GCF_001194135.2 Octopus bimaculoides | reverse complement strand
CCCTGTATATTCCATCTGTAGATCTGGTTTTTCAAACTGGTGAGCAAAAATGTATATAGAAATAAGGTATAGGAAAGAGAAACATATACACCCGTATATATTTACATACACACACAAACGTATATGAGATGTACAAAAACATATATGAGATATTAAATATATGCATATATACATAAAGTCTAAACGACTGGTAGCATTCTTTATAAAATGTGTATATATAAGGTATAAATAATATGTTTGTGTGTGTATACACACACACACACACACACACACACACACACACACACACACACACACACACACACACACACACTATATAATATAAAAATCTAAGCATGATTGCTACAAAACGTATATGTATAAATCATAAGGAATGTATATGCATAAAATACGAATATATATATATATATATATAATGTACATCTGTCAACATATATGTATATATATAAATATATTATTATTATTATTAATATTATTATGTATTATATATTATTTATTAGTTAATTGAACGCGACGCATCCATTTCCAAGTAAGTGTTTATCTGCACCTTTTGATGCGACTCTCTACTCTATACAGTTTTCTTCCTTTGTCCTTCTCTAATTCCCTATATCACCCCTCCCTACTTCACCGTTTACTATCTCTCTGTCTCTCTGTCCCCTCTTTATCTTTCTGTCTCTCTCTCTCTGTCCCCTCTTTATCTTTCTCTCTCTCTCTCTGTCCCCTCTTTATCTTTCTCTCTCTTTCTCTCTGTCCCCTCTTTATCTTTCTCTCTCTCTCTCTCTCTCTCTCTCTCTTTCGTTTCTCACTCGTGACCATCGGCCATCTTTCTTTTCCTGCACGGACGTTTAAAAGAGCGGACATGTTTTTCTCTCTCTTTTCTATCTTTTCTCTTTTCAAAAAAACTTTTCTCCCAGCGTTCACTATCTTCCTCTCGTTATTGTCTAACCCCACCCCATGTTTGTTTTCGTTCGGTTGCCTTGTATGTCATTTTTTTGTTCCCAACTTTGACCCTCCATAAATCCTAAATTTTATTTTAGAATTTTTGGGAGCAACTGTCTTTGAAGACTCATATTGTCGTTGAATGCTCGAAATGAGGAGTAGAGAGACAGCCGATAACGGATGACGAGTCCTTTCTCCGTGTTTGCTTGTCCTGTTTTCCATTTCTTTCTTGTTTTTTACATATTTCCTGTTATTTGCACCGTTTGGGACATTCTACATGCATATAGACATGTATATATATATATATATATATATATATATATATTCTATATTAGTTATTATATATATGTATATGTGTGTATGTGCATGTATGTATGTATATATATA
>NW_026343397.1:0-314 GCF_001194135.2 Octopus bimaculoides | reverse complement strand
GTTGCCTTTCAGTGTTATTTAAAGATTTCTTGCCAATAGAGCTGGTTTCTAACCAAGATCCAACAATCCTTCGCTATTTGCGCACTTCTGGGCTTATGTGTGTAATATTTAGAGTTAGTGTATGTGCAGATTTTTAGGGTTTATGTGAAGAATGTGCAGTAATGAATGTATAGTTGTAAGTCTAGACATGTGCATATGTTCTTAGATGCTAAACTTTTTGGGAATTTTTACATATATTAACAGTTCCATTAATGGCTTGTATCAGTTATCGGATCTTTTTTAAAACGGGGGCCACATTTTTCATTAACGAAACA
>NW_026343396.1:0-610 GCF_001194135.2 Octopus bimaculoides | reverse complement strand
TGGTGGTGGTGGTGGTGGTGGTAGTAAGACGGCGTGCTGGCAGAATCACTAGCACCAGAGGCAAAACGTTTAGCTGTATTTCGTCCGTCTTTACGTTCTGAGTTCAAATGCCGCCGGGGTCGACTTTGCTTTTCATCGTGTCGCGAGGTCGGTAAATTAAGTACCAATGAAACACCAGGTTGCATGTAATCGACACAGACCCATCCACCAACATTTCAGGCCTTGTGCCTATAGTAGAGAAAATTATTATTATTATTATTATTATTATTATTATTATTATTATCATTATTATTATTATTATTATTATTATTATTGTTGATGTATTTGTTACTGCTGTTTTTGTCATTACTGTTGCTGTTAACATCTTCAACATTATCATTTTCACCATTATTATTATTATTATTATTATTATTATTATTATTATTATCATTATTATCATTTTTAAAAGCGGCGAGCTGGCTGAATGGTTAGTACGCCGGGCAAAATGCCTATAGGCATTTCGCAAGGCTTCATATTCTGAGCTCAAATTACGCCGTGGTCGACTGTGCGTTTCATCCTCCCGGGGTCGATAAAATAAGTAACAGTGGTGCACTAGGATCGATATAATCGA
>NW_026343395.1:0-298 GCF_001194135.2 Octopus bimaculoides | reverse complement strand
ATACACTTGAGTTTCAAACGTGCTGCTCGTCGTCAGCCATTTTGAATTTGAATGTCTGAAATTGGTCGTTTTTACTATAAGGTGGGATGCGATTGGTCGAGAAAGGTCAGGTGGTGTCGTGGTTTGGTGTTGGTATATGGGTAACATTACTTGGATTATAACGCATGGTGAAGAGGAAATTGACCATGTGGGGACAGGAAATAGGAATTCGGTGATTAGTAATTCGGTCAATATATATACATGTATATATATACACATATTTATATTCATATATATATATATATGCATATATATATAT
>NW_026343394.1:0-1601 GCF_001194135.2 Octopus bimaculoides | reverse complement strand
GAAAATGTGCGCTTGTACGAAGGTCAGAATGCTGTATGTGTGTGTATGTATATGTGACTGTGTATGTGCGTTTGTGTGTGATTGTGTATGTTTGTATGTGTGTATGTGTGTGATCGTGTGATGTATGTGTCTCTATGCATGAGTGTGTGTATGTGTGCGCCTGTATGAGTGTTAGCGTTTCTGTGTGCTTGTATGTAGGTGTGTGTTTGTGTATGTGTGTGTGTGCATGTGTGTGTATATTTGTGTGTCTGTATGTATGTGCGACAGTGGGCGTGTGTGTGCGTTTGTATTTTGTTTGTGTATATACGTATATATGTCTGTGTATATCTGTAGCGTGTGTATGTGTGAGGTATGAATAAATGTGTGTGTTTTATGTCTGTGGATGTGTGCGCCAATATAAATGCAAGTGTGTGTGTGTATGTTTGCGTGTGTAATGTATGTAGTGCGTGTGTTTATATGATGTTAGTGTGTATTGTACATGGGCGCTTTTAAGCATGCGAGAATGCTGTATATGTGTGTGTATATATGTATGAATGTATGCACGTATGTGTGTATGCATGTATGTGTGTATGCATGCATTTAATGCAAGTATATATATGTATTTATGTATGTAGGTATGTATGTATTATGTATGCATGCATGAATGTATGTATGTATACACACATATGTATGTATGCATATATGTGTGTGTATGTATGTATATCTGCATGTATAATGTATGTTCTCTTTTATTTTCAATTTTAAATTCTTCCTGTGAGGAAGGAACAGATTTCTAACAAAGACCCAAAGTGCTTTTATTGGAACGTAGATAACGGAAACAATGTTACAGTTTAAACTTGAGAAAATCTTGCATATTTTTACTGTTCCGCTTACAGATTGTATTTGTAATGTGCGAGTTAAATGGCTGATTTCTTTTAGTGAAAACCTTAGCTTACCTTAGCTTACCCGAATTGTCACAAAACCAACTGCAACAATTACTATTGGTATAAAAGTGAATATATAATCTGGATATAGAAGCTGGAGATTTCGAAACAGTCGTCCATAGTTATTGTCTTTCTCTTTGATTTTCAAGGAGATATTCACATCTACAGAGCAGCTGACCTCTATGTATGTATGTATGTTATCAATCAGTTTCATTTCTCTATTTCTTGTCAATAGAGAAAGAGCCGGACTCTAACATAGATTCAAGGCTCCTTCATTGGAACTTTTATCAACATCATCTAGGTATTTGTGCATATGTGTGTGTGTGCAGTATTTGGTGTTAGTGTATGCGCAGATTTGTATATGTTTGTTTTATGATGTATTTATGTATGTATGTATTTATGTATGTAAATGTACAGATTTTTATGTTTTGCTTTATGTATGTATTCTCATGCATTTAGTTGCATATCAATATATGCTCATATATATTTAAATGATAACCTTCTTGAAAGTTTTACAGATCTTTACATTTCCAGTGATGGTTTGGATCTGTAGTCTTCTAATCAGCTTTCTCCTTTTTGGTTTTGAGACGCCTAATTTCACAAGATTGGTATTTAGGCAGTGTGTTACATATCCCATTATGTTACACGTTTGTATGTATGTATGTATGTATGTATGTA
>NW_026343393.1:0-218 GCF_001194135.2 Octopus bimaculoides | reverse complement strand
ATAGACAAGTTGTCATTGCAGCCGATGTGGTTATAAACAGTGATCCAGAAGCATTGGCCGGACATATTCGCAAATCATGGCAACATGAATTATGGACTCTTCCACTTTTTTATTGGACAATGCTGACTTCTCCAACAATAATGCTCACTCAGCTGATATCAGTGATTAGCTAAGTTGCTCATAAAGTTAACCTAGAGGGACAGGCCCCTTATTTTTTG
>NW_026343392.1:0-240 GCF_001194135.2 Octopus bimaculoides | reverse complement strand
GCGGACTGTTGCCATAGTAACGAAGCTAACACACGCAGTGTGAAGCTGCTTGGCAATGATTCACTTTGAACGCTGGAGTGCACGCATACTACGTTTTAGCGTTCTACCTCACTTCCGTTGTTTACAACAGTGCTTGAAAGGGAAGTGTGTAGGTTGTGATCATCGCATTGACCATGACAGAGAAAGTTGTCATGACAAAACCTGATGTATCTGTTGTACGAGTGGTTCCAACGTTTCCAA
>NW_026343391.1:0-322 GCF_001194135.2 Octopus bimaculoides | reverse complement strand
AAAAAAAAAGACAGATCGGATAAACGAATATTATTGATGTATGCAATAATGTTGGCAATTATATAACAATAATAGAATAGTCATGTTTGTCGTGTAAACGCCGAAACGGGTTCATATCGCCCGAGGAGAGATCTTGAGTTACACACATGTATGTATGTACATGTGCGTATATCTACACACACACATATATATATATATATATGTGTGTGTGTGTGTGTGTGCGTGTGTGTGTGTGTGCGTGTGTGCGTGTGTGTGTGTATATATATATATACATACATATACATATATATACATACATACGTATATGTATATATGTATATAT
>NW_026343390.1:0-712 GCF_001194135.2 Octopus bimaculoides | reverse complement strand
GCTGTTGTTATCGTTATTATATTTATATATGCTTTTATTTATAGTTATATGTATTTGTTTATACATTTAGTTTATTCTTTTTCATTAATAATGTTCATCCATTCTAAACTATGCATTATGGATGTTTCTCCCTCTTGTGTACACTTATTATTCAACCATATACGTGTATTATTTATATATTTATTTTTATTGGTTAATTCCATTTCTACTTCATTTAATCAGTTATAGACTATCTCTCTCACATAATCTCACTCATAACATTACCCCTTGGGTATCCACTTCGCTTATTAGATTTTAATCTGTAAATCAGCCTACACATCGAAAGATAGGCTTGTAAGCAACCTTGTCGAATTTTTAGCGCACACTTAGTGCAATTATAGTTACATTATCTTTCACTAATAATATTATTAACATTTCAGTTCCATCATCATCATATGCAGCAGCAACAGAAGTAACAGCAACAGCAGCAACATCATCATTATTATCGCTGTTATATTTTATATTTTAGCTTGATTTCGTGGCATTTTTGTAACTAACCGGGTCTTCACCTGAGTACTAAAGCAGGTAACTATGTTATAACGATAGAAGTTTTCTCAAGGGGTGGGCTGTTGGGGATGAGTACAATCTTTTGGACATCATGTATATTTGATTTTCCAGGTATTTTATCAGTGAAGATTGAAGACTCTTCGTTAACCATGCCCCTCCTCCTCCT
>NW_026343389.1:0-402 GCF_001194135.2 Octopus bimaculoides | reverse complement strand
TATATATATACACGCACACACAAACTATTCCTTTGTTACATCGGTATATGAATGCTAAACCTTTGAATGTAATCACGTTTTAATTTGATTGGGAATATTAATTTCATGAGGTCTTTCTTTGTTTTTAACGAAGAAAATTACATCTATTTTAAAACACTCTTACATACTATGAATCTCCTGAGAGGCAAGAAAATCGAAATACCAGTTATTTCATAGATTTAGAAAGCTTTTGAAATCATAGCATACAATAATTACATGCCTTCGTGTTTCAGAAATAATCTGCTGAGTTATGCTATTTCTGATATACTAGAAGATATAAGTGGCGATAGCGCAACCGCTGTTGTTGTTGTTGCTGGTGGTGGTACTACTACTGCTACTAACACTACTACTACTACTACTACT
>NW_026343388.1:0-447 GCF_001194135.2 Octopus bimaculoides | reverse complement strand
GGCACTCACTAAACGAATTGAAGGCATGACTGATCTCGATTACTGGGACCACCTTTAAGCCCTGAAACTCTACTCTCCCCAGCGCCGCCGCGAGCGGTACATCATTTGTACGATGTGGAGAATATACCGCCAGCATTGCCCAAACGACCTGAACATTAGTTTCAAGGTTCATCCAAGGCTGGGACCACGGGCCATACGTCTCCTGTATAATTCAGGATCACAGCATATAAGTACACTGTGACATAATTTCTTTTCCTCAAGAGGCCCTGCCCTGTTTAACATTGTCCTAAAACTGATTAAAGAGGAAAAGGATCCCATCAACTTTAAACGGAGTCTGGACAGATTTCTTCAAGGAATATCAGATAAGCCACCCGTACCTGGATACAACCCACTCCCTACTTGAATGGACCCTAAACAAAACTTGACTTAAAAAGGATTTAGATAATC
>NW_026343387.1:0-394 GCF_001194135.2 Octopus bimaculoides | reverse complement strand
ATGTATCTGTGTGTATGTGTGTTTGTGTGTGTCTCAGCTGTTGATGTCTCAACCTCGTCTTCTACGTTTTACAACAAACAAATTCTCCTTCATTTGACACATCACTTACAGCTTGACTGCTGCTACTGTCGACGCCGCTGCTGCTACTACTGCTGCTGCTGCTACTGCTGCTGTCGCACAGCTTTATAGCATAACTGCTGCGGTTGTTGTTGCTGCTGTACATCATTTACAGCTTGAGTGCCGCTGCTGCTGCTGCTGCTGCAGTTGTTGCCGCTGTTATTTTACCTTGCAGACATCACTGAACATAACAGTATTGATCTTATATAACAACAGATAAGTATTACTGCAGTTGTTGCTGTTGTTGCTGCTGATAATGGTGCGTTGATGGTGGTGG
>NW_026343386.1:0-451 GCF_001194135.2 Octopus bimaculoides | reverse complement strand
ATATATATATGTATATGT
The DNA here is from genome assembly GCF_001194135.2 of Octopus bimaculoides. Lineage (NCBI taxonomy): Eukaryota > Metazoa > Mollusca > Cephalopoda > Octopoda > Octopodidae > Octopus > Octopus bimaculoides. Next base: position 433 of record NW_026343386.1, on the reverse strand, counting down.
ATATATATATATATATATATGTATATAGATTGGGTGTATATATATATATACACCCAATCTTTCTGCTGTTTTCACAGCTTTACTGCATTCGAAATTTACTTTCTTGTCTGTAAAATACCAACATATTTGGTGCTTCCAAAGTTTGTTTGTAATATACGAGCAGGTACCCAAAAGTAACCGGAAACGTTCTCTGTGGGACAAGCTCACTGCAGTTCAGGTTTTCCCCATGAGAAACTACTTGATGCAACCAGCGGCATCTGGTGAGGTCGTACTGCCATGTGGTGTGTCTTTGTTTTGCAGTGCTTCTCCACTATTCATCAATTTTTGCTATGGCTGAAATGAAGGAATAGCATACTTCTGTGGAAATTCTGTTTTCTGCTGGGGTTAACAGCAACCAAAACACTTGCCATGCTTCAAACAGCTTACAAGGACA
>NW_026343385.1:0-308 GCF_001194135.2 Octopus bimaculoides | reverse complement strand
TATATATATAAGTAGATAGAGTTGTCTAACAAAGTATATAACTTCATTTATTTTACAAGTGTTTTTTTTTTTTATGAAATACATTTCTGTTATAAATCTATGAAATATGGATTGGAGGAGGAACCATTGAGTTCAGTAATATCAAATTAGTTACAGTATAGCCATCGTGTAAATCATAGTGATGATAAATCGTTACTTTGTTCATGTGTGTGACTTGTATCAATGTAGTAAAACTCACTGGTAAAACTCATCAATGTTTTGTTATTGGGTAAAATTTTTACTGTTTAAGTTTTTTTGCTTCCTTTGTT
>NW_026343384.1:0-208 GCF_001194135.2 Octopus bimaculoides | reverse complement strand
ATATATGAGGGTTTACCCGAAACAAACTGGAATTTTACAATATTATTGTATTCACTTAGTTTTACATGTTTACATTTTTAGTGCCTTCAAAGTATTTTCTACATTATTTACATTATTTATATTCAACGGATAGTTGTCCTCATATTGTTTGTTGTTAAGACAACTTTTCGGCTGATATATCCTCCAGCCTTCTTCAGGTGTCTTGGGG
>NW_026343383.1:0-582 GCF_001194135.2 Octopus bimaculoides | reverse complement strand
GGAGGCCTTTGCAGAAGGAATGTTTGAAGCATATGCTTGCCTGGGGAAAGCAAAGTGGACTGGCGAACAGGTCGACATGTTTACCAATGAACTCAGGAGATTGGCTAAACTGGCAGGGTACGAAGGAGAATCGCTAGATCGGATGGTTAAGTTGGCGTTTGTGACTGGTTTTCCTGACCACATGTCGGTCGAATTGCAGAAGCTGCTGAACGTGAACTCCATGGCAATGGCGGATATTATAACTCGGGCTCGCGTGCTAGTTTCGTGTTGTAGATCAACGCCAGTGGCAGCAACTGCAACAGCAAAAGGTGGCCGAGCAAGGAATAGTGGAGAGGGGTCGAACAAGGAATGTGTGCAAACGTTCAAAGGACAGTGTTTCTGGTGTCAGGGCCCACACATGGTGCGAGACTGCAAGTTACCCAAGCCTGAGGTCATTTGCTATCGGTGTCAAGAAACAGGACATATAGCCAGCGAATGTCTGCAGGGAAACAGTCTAAGGGAGACTACTGCGCCAGTGGTTATCCCTTTGGATCAATAGAGGCGTGTTTGTTGCTACCCGTTGTCGACATTCTGGTGGAGGGG
>NW_026343382.1:290-407 GCF_001194135.2 Octopus bimaculoides | reverse complement strand
ACATACATACATACATACATACATACATACATACATACATACATACTGACGAAGGGATATACACTTTATGTTGCATATCTCCTTTCTCTGTTTTTTCTTTTTTTTTCATTGTTCGAG
>NW_026343382.1:0-167 GCF_001194135.2 Octopus bimaculoides | reverse complement strand
ATATATGTATGGATATATGCATACATTTATATATTATTTATATTATTATTTGATCGAACTGTGTGTGTTTGTGTGTGTGTTGCTCCATGAATGACAACCAGGAGCTAATCCTTTTCCAAGTAAGTTTTATCTTAATACATACATACATACATACATACATACATACA
>NW_026343381.1:0-322 GCF_001194135.2 Octopus bimaculoides | reverse complement strand
CAACAATATTTTATAAATGGCTCTCAACATGTGAGTTACCTCCCCGGAAAAATTTTTTGGTTTGTAGAGTTCTCTCCCTTAGACTATTTATCACGTCATCTATTTTCGATGCAAGGCTATATGCGTGGATCCTAGAATTGAACAAACTAACATTTATATATTGTAAATTACGAGGTACATGGCTGAAAATACTGAAGCAGCTTGTACTTTGAATGTAAACTTTAGTTGGACTTAGCTTTACTCTGTCCATTAGAGCGATGACAACAAAATGTAGGAGTGGCTGTATGGTAAGTAGCTTGCTTACCAACCACATGGTTTTGGG
>NW_026343380.1:0-309 GCF_001194135.2 Octopus bimaculoides | reverse complement strand
ATATATATATATATATATATATATATATATATATATATATCCGTATATGTGTATGTGTGTACATTATAGATTGCGTGTGAGAAAGTGGATACATATATTCATATACGTATGCTCAAACGAAATGTGCACACAATACATAGTGTCTAGTGTAATTTGGAGACTAATTCTGTTGTATCTTTGAGTTTCACATGCAAAGTAGATGTATAGATGTGTATATACATACATACGCACGTGTATGAAACTGTTAGTGATAATGAACTGTACCACCAACTGTTAGATAATTATATGTGTGTATATATATATATATAT
>NW_026343379.1:0-478 GCF_001194135.2 Octopus bimaculoides | reverse complement strand
ATAATGGAATAATTACTATGAAGCATTGTGTAGAATATATTGTATAAATGATCGTGAGTGAGGCCAAAACAATGCGAAGTAAATGCAAAGTAAATGACGATAACACAAATATGTGAATTAATTTAGACTTACCTTGTGCGTGTGAGCGAACTGCGTGTTGTATTGCTGCAGTAGTTCTGTCGTGAAAGTGTGGGAGCTTTAGGAAGCACGTTCCGGACTTGGGAGCAGGATGGTTTTTCCCGAGTTTATTGTCCTTGGTGTTCTTCGGGCGTCATTGTTTAGCTAAAGATGGAGGGTAGCCATTCAGGGTTAGCGCCAAAGCTTCATACGTGAGAAACGAGATTTGCACGTATAAACAACAATTGCAGCAACGTGACCGACAAATCCGTCAACACCTAACAGTTCCTCAGAGACCTAACCTTAAATGCAACTAAGCCACGTACCACCACGTATACATACACATATATATGTATATATA
>NW_026343378.1:0-220 GCF_001194135.2 Octopus bimaculoides | reverse complement strand
ATATATAAACAGGTTTGCTTATGAATTGGTGTAATCATGTATACATGTATGTATGCATGTATTACATGATTTTTTTATTCCATACAATTTCTATAGATTACAATACCGGAAATATATTACATTTACATATATGTATGCATACATGCATACATATGCGTTCAAATGGAGCACACAAACATACAAGTATATATATATATATATATATATATATATCCTTTAT
>NW_026343377.1:0-346 GCF_001194135.2 Octopus bimaculoides | reverse complement strand
ATGACTATATATTGTATGTGTATATGTATGTAAGGTAGGCATGTGATGACCATGCACTGAGTGTGTATATTGTATATATTGTAACACAGAAGAATGGTAAATTTATTACTTCCAGAGATAGAACAAATTTAGATAGGAGTATTGGTTATTTGGTTATGTGTGTGTGTGTGTGTGTTCATGTGTGTGTTTAGCTATTCAATATCATACATCATTTATGTATGTATGTGTTCATATGAAAGCTGGCATGTAAGTGATAGGTATATGACTGCATATGTGTGTGTACATGAGTGTGTCTCTGTGTGTGTGTGTGTATGTATGTATGTTTATATATATATATATATATATA
>NW_026343376.1:0-453 GCF_001194135.2 Octopus bimaculoides | reverse complement strand
CATTTAAGAAACACACCAAAACCGTTAGATTCACTTCAACATTTAAATTTAATTTGTCAAATGAGACTGTAACCTGTTTCCCATTATGTTTTTCCTCCTCGTTGTTTACTTTGCAAACAAGTCCCACGGTTTCACATACACTTTTCAACCTCTCGTTTAACCATTCACAAATTACTGACAACTCGTCTGATGAGCCAATCCTTAACTCTTCACAGCAAGACTCCACGTCATTTTTGATGCTTTGTTTTTCTGTCTTCAACACCGAAGACCTCAACACGTGATACCCAGTACAAATTTTTGACGATTTCTCTGATGGCTTAATTATTGCTGACCAAAATCATAATTACTCCCATCTGATTACGGACGTTACCCGATTATTCGATCAATCGATCGATTGATTGATAAAATGAGATTAAAGAGGAGTGATAGTGACATACTTGAATCATGTAGTTT
>NW_026343375.1:0-2014 GCF_001194135.2 Octopus bimaculoides | reverse complement strand
AAAAATATAAAAAGTGGAAGAGAAATGCTTTCGTTTCATATAGTTTAATAACTTTTTATAAATGTATGCAAATTCTATGGATGTCGTGAAATCCAACCGGTTTCCACTATCTAAATTAGCTTTTTAAGGGACATTGTACAGTGATCAGTTCTAACGACAGAGGCGTTTCATCATTTTGGATGTTTGCAGAATAAGAAGAATGAGTCTAGAGAGTGAACCAAGGGAAGCAACAAGTGGCAAGGGGGACAACTGGCTCCTTAGTAGAATTTTTTTAAATGGTCAAAATTGTATACTGGGGTGTAGCCTGTACTTTTTTATGAACAGGTTTTCCTTTTTTAGGCGTTCTTGTACCGAGATTGAATCTTTGCATTGGTATAATGGGAAGATATGAAATTTGGCGTTTTTTTACTTGCGCATCTGTCGATGTGTCTGCTCAGCGCTATTTGCCTGTATTGAGGGGAACAAATCTGTTCTTTATGTAGCGTGACTCTGCGTCTCAAAGTAGGGCTCGTTTGGCCCACATAATTGTGGCCACAACCTGAGCAGGTTAGGACAGAGATAAGGTTCTGGGAAGCACATGTGAAGTTGGTCTTAATTGAGAATTTCTTGTCCTTGCTGGAATGTGAATTCCAAGTCTTCAGTTAGGTGTGGACATGTACCACAGTTAGGTCATCTGCAGTTTTTAACTGTTGGTATCGTTTGTATTGAGTATAGTTTTGCACTTGTTAGGAGTCTCTTGAGTGATTTGTTTTGTCGTTTGCATTTTAGTAGTTTGTGTGTATTTAGGATGCTGTTCATTTCCAGGTCTTGAGTGAACAGAAGAAGATTTTGTATAATTGTGTTGTATGCTTCATTGTTTTGGGGATTGTGGGTTGATATGTATGGTAGTGATTTAAGGTGAGGTGTGGTATTTTGTTTTGTTGTCCTTAGTGTATTTGTGTCCAATTTCATGGCACATTTAATTCCATGTTCTATAAGTGTAGGTGGGTATTGATGTTCAATGAGTATTATTTTGAGTTCTTGTAGGCGAAATTCCCGAGTGGTTGTGTCAGATACAATTGCACAGATCCTTTTTGCTAGATTGAATGGGATATTTATTTTGGTGTGTTTAGGATGGCATGAACTGAAAAGGAGATACTGAGTTTGTTGTAGTTTTGAGTCTGTTTGTAGTAAATGTTGGTTGCAATTTGGTTGTTGGACTTTTTTAAAATCAAAATGTCCAGAAATGGGAGCTGTTCCTTGCTATATTCCATTGTAAATTAGATGTTGGGGTTTATATTGTTCAGTGTGGATTTGAAATTCAAGAGTTTATCATAGGCTTCATTCCAAATGATAAAACAATCAGTCGCAGCCCATGTTTCACTGCCATGAAGCATGGCAGTTCACACACATGCATCATACAATCTACCTTTCACTCTGAGCGAGAGGCCCTTTGTCACCAGTAGGGATAGAAGCTTTCTAAACTATTGTTATTCTAGTGGTAACACATTCAGAGCATCCACCTCCACTACTAACTTGTTCACCTAGGTAGCGGAAGCTATCAATTACTAGTTTCTCCCTCTGGCATATGATGGAATCTGTTTTCTGAGCATCTGTGGTGTGTATTGCCCGTGCATCTGCCGCACACGAAAGCTGTCTTCCCACCTCTTATGTGTCCACAGCTTACACTGGGTATGTCTTATGGAGTTTCTACCTACCCTTTTCTACAGATCGAGCAGGGCCACCTACCTGAGTGGGAGTGTGATGAGTACGCCTTCCTACTTAGTAGAATTTTGGTCTTTGCTACATTGACTCTTAGGCCTTTTGATTCAAAACTTTACTTCCACACATGAAATTTCTTCTCTAGTTCTGGTAGTGATTTTGCTATGAATACCAGGTAATCAGCATAGAGGAGCTCCCAAGGGCAACCCGTCTGGAATTCCTGTGTTATTGTCTGGAGGACTATGATGAATAAAAGGGGACTAAGGGCTGATCCTTGGTGGATCCCTACTTCTACCCGGAATTCTTCACTATA
>NW_026343374.1:0-249 GCF_001194135.2 Octopus bimaculoides | reverse complement strand
GAGAAAGTGGGAATGAGAGAGAGAGAGAGGGGGGAGAGAGAAACGTCAGTATGTCAATTTTGTATATATATTTATCAGTGTAATTGGTTTTGATATCACATGTGTGGTGTTGCAGATCTAATGAAAGATTATCAAAATCATACCCCTTTCTTTCTAAACATATAAGTGGACGTTTCTGTGTAAGTATGCATGTGTACAAACACACACACACACGCTCTCTCTCTCTCTCACACACACACACACACACAC
>NW_026343373.1:0-312 GCF_001194135.2 Octopus bimaculoides | reverse complement strand
TTTTGAAGTTATTTCAGCTTATCGGTGCTACATAATCGATTCGTTCTCGAGACGAATTCAATTTGTTTTACTTGTGCGGCGTTGTTGCACATCAACAACTTGATTTTACGCTATCTGCCAGTGATTTGAATTCGTCTCAAGGACGAAACGAATATACGGTGCCGATGAGCTGAAATAACAGCGAAATGTCGATATCTGTTGTTCTCATTCACCCCTGGTGCGACTCGTCTTACTTGGCTTTGAAATATACTGTGTTTTTCAACACGCTGTCTTTAAAAAGCACATTCACTAGACGAAATGCCGCAACCAAAA
>NW_026343372.1:0-267 GCF_001194135.2 Octopus bimaculoides | reverse complement strand
ATCCTGTTTGCAGTTCATATCTGTTTTATTATCAGTTGAGTAATTAGTTAATTAAATAACGATTTAATTGTTGTCATTGCCTTTCACCACAATAGTGTGAAATTAGCAATGACCTCCAATCCTCACATGTGTTTGCTTTTCAAACATTACTTCTTTTTTCACACCTAACATTTATAAATTTTGGTAAGTATGCTCTCAGTGAGAGTGTGTGTGTGTCTGTGTGTATGTGTGTGTCTGTGTGTGTGTGTGTGTGTGTGTGTGTGTGTG
>NW_026343371.1:0-403 GCF_001194135.2 Octopus bimaculoides | reverse complement strand
ATATATATAAGCAGCTGTTGCCATTTGTAAAACACATTGACTCTTCAAAATTTTGTAAGATATTCAAGATAATCTTATCCAATAAAGTCATCCATTTTTAAGACAGCAGAGTAAGATTTGAAGTAGATTTGGCTACCGACAATAGCAGATCAAGCAACTATGTAGAGGCTTCTATATTGTAGGCTTGCTTTGTAAGATATTGTGATGAGAGGTTGCAGATGAATAGAATGGTTTGATAGAATCAATATATTGTCTGTTGTTGTTGAAAGAGTTCATTAAATCACACAGAAAGAATGAATGGAGTGGCAGAATTTATTCGCTTATAAAACTACAAAACATCACAAATACAATATAATATATTACAATTAATAATTACACACACACACACACACGCACACACTCA
>NW_026343370.1:0-534 GCF_001194135.2 Octopus bimaculoides | reverse complement strand
TAGATAGATAGATAGATAGATAGATAGATAGATAAATAGATAGACAAACACATCCATATTTATATTACACCGGAGAGTCCATCAAGTTCTCGAAAATTCCTTCCCTGGAAGATCACAGTTCAGATTTTTCATTTTTGGTTTGGAAGAAAATTTAAAATATCGGCCAACTGCGATACAATGTAATCAAATGAGCAACGGAGTGGATGTGGTGTGGAAAGGTCTCCCCTAAAACAAATAACATTACTAGTGAAACTCTTCTGAGGATTTTTACAAAACTTCAGGATCTCTGTTAAATGCAGGGACTTAGACATGAGGCCAAATCAAAAGCACATTCAGACTCCGTTTACTAGGAGGGATAATAACTGAAGTACAAGGACCCAAATCGGTCAGATTTTAGACTATACTTGCACCGGTGAAACGTCTGATACAAGTGACGTCATAGGCGTTGCTCTCGGAAGGCAAACTGGGAGAACAGATGCGGCTGAGTATCTCGTCCGACGCCCTTACAGTTTGCCACTCTACCACTGTGGATTG
>NW_026343369.1:0-231 GCF_001194135.2 Octopus bimaculoides | reverse complement strand
TTTCTCTCAAGATACTTACACTCTGACGGGTATTCACATTGACATTACATTCACAGTGAAACATAAATGTAAAAAGGAACATTTTTCTGTTAGGAATATTATTGCTAAAACACTGGCTAACACCAACCAACAAGCAATCTGTAGGATAGTTTGAAAACACAGTGTAAATATATATATAAAATTATATTTTGAAGAAACAAGAAGAAAATAAAATTGAAAGTAAAATAATTT
>NW_026343368.1:1741-1955 GCF_001194135.2 Octopus bimaculoides | reverse complement strand
GCACATCTGAAAAAGGACTGCCCACTGGCCGCTAAACAAAAACAACAACAGCAACAACAACAGGAGCAACTACCAAATAACCCCAACAGAAAAAACTTTACTACCAACATCACCAGCAACACAAAAAACAACAACAGAAATATCAGCAATAACCACAACAGAAAAGACAACAGAAACTGCAAAAACAGAAGAAAAAAAAAGAAAATTCCAAGAC
>NW_026343368.1:0-529 GCF_001194135.2 Octopus bimaculoides | reverse complement strand
CTGTGTGCCGAGGATGGGCGGTAGTGGCACGGCGGTTCTTTTTCGCAAGAGTCTGGATCTCCAAGTAAAGACGATATTTACGGACCCGGAGGGTAGACTGGTTGTCCTAGATGTGGACGGTAGCGATGGAGGCGCTTTTCGGCTGCTGGCAGTTTATGTGCCTCCTTTAACAGGTCGGTCGGACTTCTTTCGACGTCTAGAAGTATTCCTGGGAACGTCTCGTCCCTTACTTTTAGTGGGGGATTGGAATGCTACCTTGGACACGCATCTAGACTACGTGGGGAGTGACAAAACTAGAAGGAGATGCAAATGCCTCAGAGACCTGCTCAGGCGCTTCCAGTTGTCTGACAGGTACCGACTCGAACACCCAAACGTGCCAAGGTGGACTTGGAGCAACCGCATTGGGTCGTTGAGATCGTATCTAGAATGGATAGTGTGCAGGACAAGAGATAGAGATAGTTTAGGATGTCCACAATTCTACATGGTCAGCTACACGGATCACAAACTTGTGACGTGTACGCTAGACTTA
>NW_026343367.1:0-292 GCF_001194135.2 Octopus bimaculoides | reverse complement strand
ATATATGTGTATATATATATGTATATATATGTATGTATATATATGTATATCCAAATATGTATGTCTGTAAGTAATTATCTATGTAAGCATAACATGCTGCTGTGAGCATGAATGTGTATACATACATCATGTGTGTTGTGTAGTATAACGTCTGCTACAACAGTATCTCCTACATTTGTATATAGACACGGATCATCTACATTCTTCCTGAACATACACTTAGCTCGGCTCATATTTTTACGCTTCTCTATATGTATGTATGTATGTATGTATGTATGTATGTATGTATGTA
>NW_026343366.1:0-324 GCF_001194135.2 Octopus bimaculoides | reverse complement strand
TTCTCTGCTAGTTCCTCAACAGTTACAATGGGATTTTGTTCCACCAGGATCTGCAGGACGTCCTCATCGAGCTCTACAGATCTTCCAGGACGAGACTCGTCTTCAAGGATGTAGTTTCTGGCTCGGAATTTCTGGAATCACCGTTGATACTGGCTTACACGTATTTTCCAGTCCCCATATACTGCATTAATATTCCTCGCACTTTCCGTTGCGTTGTTGCCTTTATTGAGCTCATAAAGCAAAATATGCTTAATATACTCCTTTGTCACTTCCGTTATAGCGTTGAAAAAATAACTGTTAAAATCGAACTGCACTCTTCAAAAC
>NW_026343365.1:388-522 GCF_001194135.2 Octopus bimaculoides | reverse complement strand
TATATATATATATATATACACACAGACACACACACATATATATATATAGAAACATTATATATATGTATACACACATGTATATAAATATATATATATACATATACACATATATATACATATACACATATATATAA
>NW_026343365.1:0-114 GCF_001194135.2 Octopus bimaculoides | reverse complement strand
CATACATACATATATATATATATATATGTGTGTGTGTATATATATATATAAATCTATATATATCTATACATATATACTTCCGGTTTCGTAGTGTTAAGACGTGTTTTTCCCTGT
>NW_026343364.1:0-864 GCF_001194135.2 Octopus bimaculoides | reverse complement strand
TTTGTTTGTGTTTGCTTTTCTTTTCTTGCTCCTCTACCTCCTTCCTTTCTAGGCTATTTGCCATTCCTCATTATTTTCGTCTTCCGACGAAGGTTCTGAGGAATCGGAAGGGGGTAGAGGCAAATTGTGACCGTCTGTGTGTCTTTGTGTGAGTGGTTGTGTTGCTGTTTTTGTTGGTGTTGGTTGCTTGTTATTTTCGTTCTCAGTGGTTGTCTTCTTGGTTGTTCCTGGTGTTAGTGTTGGTCTGTCTTTAGTTGTTGGTGGTGGTGTTGTTTGGTTGGGTTGGTTTGTTCGTTGTTGCCTTTCTTTCGTTTTCGCATATATATGCTTGATTAGTTGTGCATACGGTGGCGTGGGTAATAATGCTGGTGTTTTGGGTTTTTGGTTTTCGCGTGGCTGTTGTTGTTTTTCGTGTTGTTGTTGCTGTTGTTTCGCGGTAGAATTGCAATCCTTTTGGAAGTGAGCTTCACTGCCACATATGTAACAGCGTGGTCGTCTGCCTTCTACCACTACGTACAGCCTTTGCGTTGATGGTAACTGTATGTAGGTGTGTATTTTATTTAGTGACTCCTGGGTAATATGGAGAACGATCTCCATTTTTTACCCACCCACTGTTGCTTTTCAGAAACATTAATTTGTAATATGTCGACCTCCTCCATATCGACACATACGGCTGATGTTATCCGTAGTGTATCTACCATGGGAGGAATATTTTTATGATAACCCTTGTTACCCTCTGACCAAGGTAACTCGGTATCATTGTTATCTCTTCTGTCTTAAGAGTTAGCGTTGAGAATCGTTTCACTAACTCTTCACAAATTTATGCCACCAAGTTACATAATCTTTATATGGCCATACAGATCT
>NW_026343363.1:0-204 GCF_001194135.2 Octopus bimaculoides | reverse complement strand
ATTTATAATGTATTACCATCGTGAAGGCACATGGTCCGGTGGTTAGAGCGTCGAGCATACGATCGTGAGGTTCTGAGTTCGAATCCCGGACCGGGCTGTGTGTTGTGTTCGTGAGCAAGACCTATTTCACGTTGTTCCAGTTCACTCAGCTGATTTGCGACGTCATAGGTGCCAAGCTGTATCGGCCTTTGCCTTTCCCTTGGA
>NW_026343362.1:0-489 GCF_001194135.2 Octopus bimaculoides | reverse complement strand
ATCGGGGCCTTATTATTATTATTAGTAGTAATATGCAGACAATAAAAATAGAAAACATTCAAATACAATTTTGCTTGATCTCAACACCTTTAAGATGAACAGTTGTATATCATCTCATGTCTTTTCATCCTGCTTTGCATGCTTTCATGGGTCAACCATGAAAATTGTATTTGAATGTTTTCTATTTTTATTGTCTGCATATTACTAATAATAATAATAATAAGGCCCCGATGAAATGTAGTATCCCATATTTTATAATATTTTATAATATTTTATAATATGCATGAATCGATCTGGATAGTGCATCGAAATGTTCATAGGTCATTTTCATTATTATTATTATTATTATTATTATTATTATAATAAGGTATTTTCAATGGATCAGTTTTGAGCTCTCTTTAAAGTCTATATATATTACATTCACTACAATTTTCCACAATTTATCTCACACCTTCCTACACGCACACATACCCACACACAAAAAATACA
>NW_026343361.1:0-244 GCF_001194135.2 Octopus bimaculoides | reverse complement strand
ATGTATGTATGTATGTATGTATGTATGTATGAATGTATGTATATATCTATGTATGTATTCTCATGCATATAGTTGCATGTCTTTACGCTCACATATATACTTAAATGATTAACTTCTGGAAAGTTTTACAAATCTTTACAGTTACAGTGATGACTTGGATCTATAGTCTTCGAGTTAGCTTTCTGCTTTCTGGTTTTGAGAAGCATGTATGTATGTATGTATGTATGTATGTATGTATGTATGT
>NW_026343360.1:0-804 GCF_001194135.2 Octopus bimaculoides | reverse complement strand
AGGCAAAAAAGAAATTAAATTTTCAGGCCCAAAATTCATTTACTGAAGGAAACGGTTTTAATTTGCCCTTTTGCTTGTATACGAGGCAGTGATACCTATTCTGAAGGTCTGCCAATTTCAGACGAGTGTAATAGTAAACGAGAAAAATGAATTTAATATGATGAGTGTGAAGAAAGCAGCCATAGCAATAGTGGTTTTTACAGCTTGATATCAATGAAATAGTGGAGTACACTAACGCAGGGGATGAACAAAACAGTTCTAGTTAAAAAAAAGATTTGGACTTTACCTCTTGACAATACTGTCCTTGGTTCTCCTTCATGTGTATATGTAAAAACCAAATTATTCCAACAAAAACATCCCAGTTTGACATTACTAACACCCAGAAAATACTTGCTTCGTACTATGACGTACATACATGCGCGCGCATCGTTGAACAACGTTTCTACACAGCAATATGTCAGAATGATATTTTGGAGGTCTTTGACTTGAGACGTTGTCTATACTTTCATCATGTGTATGTGTGTGTAAAATGATGGTCTATTCTTACATTGTAATATGTCAACAAACGTTTAGGGGTAGAGATATGGTTAATTTAATCAGTTTAAAACACAACCTATTCTGATTTCGTTGGCCATCAACAATAATCTCTTTATGCTTTGTGCTTGTTTACGCCTGCACACGTTTTACAACTAGTGCACAAAGGAAAATAATAAGTACACATAAGGTGTTCAAGAGAAATTCCTAGATATTTTTTTTTAAGATGATTACTCTGCAAAGGAAAACAAAAACAAAATTCTGCACAAA
>NW_026343359.1:0-208 GCF_001194135.2 Octopus bimaculoides | reverse complement strand
ATTTCATTGAATGTATCAATTCGTATATTGTGGGTCACAAGTACAGCATTGTTGATTATTGTGAGATAATACATACGACAAAATGGAATGTTTAAAACAAAATCGGAATAAATATCGCAGAAGTTTTTGCTTACCCACAATATTCAACTCTGAATATTCCCGTCACGTTTAATAACTCATGCTCCATCTGCAAAAGCGAGATGTATAT
>NW_026343358.1:0-686 GCF_001194135.2 Octopus bimaculoides | reverse complement strand
ATTATTATTATTATTATTATTATTATTATTATTATTATACAATATTCCAGCATATCTCACGTCTATTTTCATTCCTCTATTTCACTCTCTATTTTATATCTTATTTAGAATAACTATTACTTAACTATTTTCTCGCACCGTCTTCGATGAAGGGATATATAAAATATCCCGGAAACAGCTGTAAGACCTTCAATTTGTAAATGTTCTAAAATCTTTCACAGCCTTGGATTTTTATCTCATTCTGTTAATTTTACATGTGCTGATATATGACCTACGTTGGACTCCTCATTCACATAATCACCGAACCTGGAGCTTAACTATGGTCTGTCCATAGCACTTACTCAGCATTACCTGACACCTTTGGGTCTCCTTGACACCATTACCTCTCATAACCTCAATATGTATCTAAATATGTATAAACGTACATGGTGGAGGCGCAATGGTCCAGTGGTTAGGGCAGCGGACTCGTGGTCGTAGGATCGCAGTTTCGATTCCCAGACCGGGCGTTGTGAGTGTTTATTGAGCGAAAATACCTAAAGCTCTCACTCTTTCTTCCTGTTTCTGTTGTACGTGTATTTTAAAAGGCCAGCCTTGTCATAATCTGTGTCACGCTTAATTTCCACGTGTCTGTGGAGTGCTCAGCCGCTTGCTCGTTAATTTCACGAGCAGGCTGTTCCGTTGATCGG
>NW_026343357.1:0-494 GCF_001194135.2 Octopus bimaculoides | reverse complement strand
AAAGTTTCTCCATTTCTTTTAGGGAAACGTTGTCATCTGCTGGTATTGAGTATTATTATTATCATTATGATTATTATTAATAATTATAATAATAACAATAACAATGATGATAATAATAATAATAATTGTTTCTAATTTAAACACAATGCCAACAATTGTGAGAGGAGAGTTATTTGACTGATACTTTATATAATGGACCTCAGAAGGATGAAAGCAAAGTGAACTTCAGGAGGATCTGAATTCAAAGTATGAAGAGACTGAACTGATACCAAAGCACATTTTCCAACATTTTAATTTCTGCCAGCTTCCCGCCTTAGTACGGCAGTGGTGGCGGCGGTGATGGCAGCGGTGGTGGTGGTGGTGGTAGAGGTGGTAATCATGATGATGATGATGGTTTCTTTTATCTTAATTTTAAATGATGTCTTTTATTGATGATAATAGTAGGAATATAATAATAATGATAATAATAATAATAATAATAATAATAATAATAA
>NW_026343356.1:0-575 GCF_001194135.2 Octopus bimaculoides | reverse complement strand
GATCGAAGAATTTGGTTGGGAGAACAATTGCACATCGACATTATTCCTCACACCTTGTTTCTTCAGATTACCATTCGTTCGGCAGTTTACAAACGGTTTAACTCGAAACAATAGTTCTATTCGAAACCCAAAATGTTTTTCACGACTGGGATTAAAAACGTTACGTGTACATGGAAAGCTGTCATAGAAGATGCTGGAAACTATATTGACGATTAAATTCAATTAAAATGGGATATTCGATCTTTTGTTTTCCTTTCCGTAAATCCGGACTTAACATACATACATACATACATCCATACACACACATATACACACATCGATTTATGTTTGTATGCATGTATCAATTTATATCTTTTATCTTTTACTTGTTGTAGTTATTAGATTGCGAACATATTGGAGCAACGCCTTAAAATATTTTAGTAGAACGAATCGGCCCCAGTATTTATTTATTTCTTGTAGCCCTGTTTCTTATTCTATATGACTCATTTGCCGAACGGCTAAGTCAATGGAACTTTTGTACAACACCGGTTGAGAAGCGATGGCTAGAAACACAGAGAGAAAGACACCCATATATA
>NW_026343355.1:0-282 GCF_001194135.2 Octopus bimaculoides | reverse complement strand
TTCTTACTATCGGGTAACAAATTTCATGTTATTACATAACTGACTTCACAGTTTGGGTTTTCATAACTTATTGGGATTTCCTAAAAACAAGATCCTGTGTAAGACAGTTTGGTATTCTCTGCAAATGCACAAAAACCGTTTTAAGGGCTACATTCTTTGTATTGCTGTTATTGAATTAGCAAAACAATTATGAGAACGGAACCAAAGGGGATAAGCCCCGCTTTCCCGGGAATTACCGGGTACATCATCAGTATATATATATATATATATATATATATATAT
>NW_026343354.1:0-378 GCF_001194135.2 Octopus bimaculoides | reverse complement strand
AGTCAAAACTTGACTCTAAAACCACTTCATGTATTCTAGCATATTGGCATCTCTTAGATACCCTTGATTATTAGATATATATACATATATATACGCACACACAAAGCGCGCGCGCGCGCATACGCACACACACACACACACACACACACACACACGTCACACCAAGTGTTGAGATTTTGAATTCATTTAATTCACCTCTTCCATAGCATCTTCATCAATAAAACCATTTCAATATATAACTGTTACGCTAGAATTCATTCTTCATTTAGATTTTGCCAGGTTTTATGAACAGGGACCGGCCACCAGAAGACGGAAGGACATAGCTTGGAAGAATAGAATACAGAGAGTGGTAGGGAATAAAGCGAAGGATAGAAAAAA
>NW_026343353.1:0-300 GCF_001194135.2 Octopus bimaculoides | reverse complement strand
TGTATATATATATTTATGTATTTGTGTCTGTGTTTGTCCCCCTGCATCAATCGACAACCGATGCTGGTGTGTTTACGTCCTCGATAGACAGGACCGATAGAATAAGTACTAGGCTTACAAAGAATTAGTCCTGGGGTCGATCATTTCGACTAAAATCCTTTAAAGCGGAGCCTCAACAAATGAATGAAACAAGTGAAATAAAATTTATATATATGTATATACATATGAACGGACATATATGAGTGTATAAGAGTGTATACATATGTATGTATGTATGTATGTATGTATGTATGTATGTAT
>NW_026343352.1:0-252 GCF_001194135.2 Octopus bimaculoides | reverse complement strand
ATACATAGAGAGAGAAAGAGAGAGAGAGACAGTGGGGTTGTCTGGATGTGTATGTACATATATCTACTTTTAGGATTAGCAGCCAATCTTAACTGAACGAAAATATTTGTTCCTCTTTCTATACCATTCCTTTCTTTTCTCGTAACTTACAATGAGAACATACTCGAACACTATTACCACTGTTGAGGTTCAGTTGGCAACATGTGTGTGTGTGTGGTGTGTGTGTGGTGTGTGTGTGTGTGTGTGTGTGTG
>NW_026343351.1:0-573 GCF_001194135.2 Octopus bimaculoides | reverse complement strand
AGCATGGGTTGGACGATTTGATTGGGGACTGGTGAACCAGATGGCTACACTAGACTCCAATCTGATATGGTAGAGTTTCTACAGCTGGATGCCCTTCCTAACGCCAACCACTCCGAGAGTGTTGTGGGTGCTTTTTATGTGCCACCGGCACGAGGGTCAGTCCAGCGGTACTGGCAACGGCCACACTCAAATGGTGTTTTTTTTATATGCCACCTGCACAGGAGTCAGTCCAATGTTTTGTTCACATGCCACAGGCACAAGTGCCAGTAAGGCAAAGCTGGAAATGATTGCGCTCAAATTGTGCTTTTTACGTGCCACCGGCATGGAAGCGAGACCTCTGCTCTAGCAATGAACTTACTCGGATGGTGCTGTTAGCGCTCCAGTGGCACGAGTGCCTGTCATCGAATTTGGTTCAGTTTCAATCTCACTTGCCCCAACAGGTCTTCGCAAGCAGAGTTTAGTGTCCAATGAAGGAAGGTTGTCATAGGTGCCAGTCAACGAATTTGGCTCAATTTTCGATTTCGATTTCACTTGCCTCAACAGGTCTTCGAAAGCAGGGTTTTGTGTCCAAAG
>NW_026343350.1:0-211 GCF_001194135.2 Octopus bimaculoides | reverse complement strand
TGTATGTATGTATGTATGTATGTATGTATGTATATATGTATGTATGCATAAATGTAAACACGCATATTTGGTTTTAGTTATTAGAAGCGTCGGTATGTGCATTTTATGATACAAATAAGACGATATTTTTTCGAACGCTGAGTCGCCGTTAGAAAATATTGGTTTGTTTACATTTATACACAGATGGTTTGTTCTATAAGGTTAAGGTATT
>NW_026343349.1:0-385 GCF_001194135.2 Octopus bimaculoides | reverse complement strand
ATTTCAAAATATAGAATTTACAAATAAATTCCTATAAGATATATTCATATTCAAAATCTGTTTTTTTTTAAATAATTCATAATATGATTCTGGAAATAAAATTTATATATTTCTTTTTAAGGAAAGAAGATTATATGTGTTTCATATACCCATATATTAATACACATATGTGTGTCTATGTGTGTATGTGTATGTTTACACACATACACACACAGACACACAAACACACATATATATCATATATATAAATATATAAGTATATATACATGCATATACATGTATGTATATCTTCCTCTGTTCATCTCTCTCTCTCTTGCTCTCTCTGTCTCTCACTCTGTACACACAGACATATATATATATATATATATATATATATATATATATA
>NW_026343348.1:0-280 GCF_001194135.2 Octopus bimaculoides | reverse complement strand
CACACACACACACACACACACACATATCTTCTCATTGATTAGCAAAGGACAGAAATCGCTTTTCAGAAAAGCATCTCACTTTATTTCATGCTAAGTGAAATAAATGCATTGAAGTGAAGTGAAAGAAATCCTATTATCTTTAGAGTTACTGAAATTGATCCTTTTTCCCCCTCGATTTTGCTAATATACATTGAGAGAAACCGGTGTTTCAATTTTGAACGACTCTCTTCAGTACGAAGTAATTAAGAGTCTATTAATTTGATATATGTCTTATAAAGGA
>NW_026343347.1:0-561 GCF_001194135.2 Octopus bimaculoides | reverse complement strand
ATATATAGTAGACTTATGTCTATATATGTATATGCATATATATATATAAATATGTAGAATAAACACACGCATGTTAAGTATACATGCATACACAGGCACACACACACACGTACACATTAGTTAATTTGCTTTGATGATTACCACTCTTACCACAAAAGCGACCAAATTCTATCCTCATAGTCGTCGCCCTCATCATTATCCCCATCGTCATCATCATCATCATCGCCAGCAGTATCAACAATATTGTCATAATGATTAGGTTCTGTATTATCTTAACCATCATCATTCTTTGTCATTCATCACGACCAGCATCCCTGCCATCTGTGCCTCCAACTCTTTTCCCAACAGCTTCGTGACTTTTTTACATCTGTCCATCATAATCATTAACAGCAACCTGTCAACACTTAACACTAACACTGCGCTTTTATCTTCCATCAAATTACATCCTAACTGTTTTTTGGGTAAGTGGTTGAGTGTGTACTTGTATATGTGAATATATTATATTCATATGTACAGACGTAACTATGTATGTATGTATGTATGTATGTATGTATGTATGTA
>NW_026343346.1:0-282 GCF_001194135.2 Octopus bimaculoides | reverse complement strand
TGGTGGCGGTGGTGGTAATAGTAATGACTGTTATTATGCTGAGGTGGTGGCAATGGTGGGGCTGGTGGCGGTGGTATGAGTTGTTTGTTGTTGTCCAATGCCAGATTGCATACGGCGCAGATTTCATCTTATTGACTGCATTGTCATCATCATTATTATCATCACCACTACCACCGCCACCACCACCAGTACCACTATTTCCACCATCACACCACCTCCACCAGCACCATCTTCATCATCATCATCATCATCATCATCCTCATCCTCATCCTCATCCTCATC
>NW_026343345.1:0-248 GCF_001194135.2 Octopus bimaculoides | reverse complement strand
GTGGGGTGGGGTATGAATGTGTACTCAACCGTAATTGAGCAAGCCTCTCTCTTTATCAGGCACTAGGAAATTTATCTAATAAGTCCCCCTTTTTTTTTTCTTTCAAGACTGTAGCATGTAATTTGTATAAGATTTCCCTGGTTCTCCTAGCGGGTGGATGAACTATGTAGAATCCGCGTCGTTGACACGAAATATTTCTATTATTCCTGGTTGTAGATTTATCGTGTTGATGCAGCATTTTGTTGTGA
>NW_026343344.1:0-246 GCF_001194135.2 Octopus bimaculoides | reverse complement strand
GTTTTTTTTTCTTCTGATTTTATGTATTGTAACTCATCTTTCGATATCTTCCTCCATGTCTTGGGCCCTTAAGGCCAATAAAAAAAAGTATCATTTTTATTGCTGTTGTTGCTGTTTTTTCATATGGGCATTATCATTATGTCATATATTATTAACAGAAACTATTACTATTGTTACTTATATTGTTAATACCTTCATTATTACTATTATTATTATTATTATTAGCATTATTATTATTATTATTAT
>NW_026343343.1:0-314 GCF_001194135.2 Octopus bimaculoides | reverse complement strand
ACACACACACACACACTCTCTTTCTCTATCCCCCTCTCTCTCTATCTCTCTATGAATCATAAAATGAGTAACCATCATATCAACTGTATCACTTTTAGAAATTGCAAAACTACTACTACTACTCCTACGACTAATATTACTACTAATACTAATACATATACTACTTCTAATACGACTACCACCACCACCACCACCATTATTATTACTGCGGTGCTGCTGCTTTCTGTTGCTTGCTGCTACTACTACTACCATTTCATGTGTATCATGTGTATTCATATATACATATATATATACACACATATACATACATATAT
>NW_026343342.1:0-264 GCF_001194135.2 Octopus bimaculoides | reverse complement strand
TTATTATTATTATTATTATTAGAAGGGATTGTTGTTGTTGTTGTTATTATTATTATTATTATTATTATTATTTGTTGTTGTTCTTATTGTTGCTATTGTTTCCTTGCTTTTCCTCCATCTCTCTTCGTTTCATCTCATTTCTATTTTCTGGAATTGTGTGTGTGTGTGTGTAAAAGACAGAAGTGGGGGGGGTATTATTTCTTTTACAGCTAGCTCCTTGTTTGATGTGCAGAGAATATTACATAATGAATATATATATATATA
>NW_026343341.1:0-293 GCF_001194135.2 Octopus bimaculoides | reverse complement strand
TTTGTTTTTATTTATTTATTTGTTCATGTGTGTGTGTTTTTTTTTTGTTTTTTTTGTGTTTAATTTCCTACTTCCTCTCAATGATCATACGCCCCATAATCCAGATGTCACCTGATGTCTGTGACAGCACGGAAGATCTCCTCAGCAGGATCAACGACTGCAACAACACTTGCAACCTGACAGGGTGTATAGTGGGTAGCATGGATGTGATATCACTATACCCATCTATCGACGTGGATTTTTCAGTGGAAAAGTGCGTGGAGATGATCAACGAGTGCGAAGTAGAGTTCCAA
>NW_026343340.1:0-200 GCF_001194135.2 Octopus bimaculoides | reverse complement strand
TATATATATATATATATGTATATAGATATGTACATATAAATATTTATATACAT
Organism: Octopus bimaculoides; assembly: GCF_001194135.2. Lineage (NCBI taxonomy): Eukaryota > Metazoa > Mollusca > Cephalopoda > Octopoda > Octopodidae > Octopus > Octopus bimaculoides. Next base: position 147 of record NW_026343340.1, on the reverse strand, counting down.
ATGTATACATACACACACAGACGCACAACTTTCCCCACACATACATACATACATACATACATACATACATACATACATATATCTGCTTGCTGTTCTTACACCTGCCTTTGTCTTTCCCTTTTTCTATAAATCTCAACTATATACACA
>NW_026343339.1:0-285 GCF_001194135.2 Octopus bimaculoides | reverse complement strand
GTTTATTTAAAATAGATAAAGAGAAAGATAGCGACGGAAAGACTGTAAAGAAAAGAGGAGGGAAAATTAGATGTTACAATCGGTGAGAGAAAATATTGTTAAAACAATAAAGAGGAGCCATTTTAGAAACCTCTATCCTATCTATTTATCAGTGTGTGTTTGTGTATATGTGACAGTGTGTGTATGTGCGTGTGTACGTCTGTGTGTGTGAGTGTGTGTGTCTTCATCTATCTATATATCTATTTGCATCTTAATATGTTTTTGTGCTTTTTACGATTTTCTTCG
>NW_026343338.1:0-234 GCF_001194135.2 Octopus bimaculoides | reverse complement strand
GTGGCAGCGGCGGCAGTAGTAGTAGTAGTAGTAGTACTAGTAGTAGCAGTAGTAGTTTGGTAGATTTTGCTTGCGTTTCATATTGTTGTTGTATGGTTTGTTCTATTGTATTATGTTAATGTTTGTTTATATTATTGCTGTTGTTGTTGTTGTCATTGCTGCTGCAGCTGGTCTTGTCTTGATTGACTTCTTTGTAAGCAGTAATAGTTGTTGTTGCTCTAGTAATTTTTCTTC
>NW_026343337.1:0-305 GCF_001194135.2 Octopus bimaculoides | reverse complement strand
TTATTATTATTATTATTATTATTATTATTATTATTATTATCATTCAGAATCGTTAGCACGACAGACAAAATGCTTAGCGGCATTTCGTCTGTCTTTACGTTCTGAGTTCAAATTCCACCGAGGTCCACTGTGCCTTCCATCCTTTCGGGATCGATAGATTAAGTACCAGTGAAACACTGTGGCCATTGTAATTGACTATTGCCCCACCACCAACGCCCATACACCACAAAAACAAAACAAAAAAAATTCAGGCCTTGTGCCTTTAGTAGAAAAGATTATTTCCTCTGGCTTTTGTGCGTTCGAAT
>NW_026343336.1:0-393 GCF_001194135.2 Octopus bimaculoides | reverse complement strand
AGCTTCCAATTTTGGAATTGACAGCTATACCAATCCTCGAACTGGACGGCGCTGCATCATACCAAAGATCCTGTCTTATCCATCTAAAATTAGGACACAGTACTGCAATAGTTTGGGTTTCAAGGGCCTGCAATTGTTCAACATCCTGCCAAGCAAACTTAGAGATCTACATGGTGTTGTTGTGGAAGTTTTCAGGGATTTCTGGACATGGTTCTATTAGATGAACCCACATCGTGGCAGGAAACACATTGAAGAGCAGCTCTGCCCAAAGACAATACCGGAAACAACATTGAGTAACTACAGGTGGTGCACCAGCATGACCTTAGCGCTTGGCTGAAACCAGTAAAAGAGAAAAGAAGAAAGATATATATATATATATATATATATATATAT
>NW_026343335.1:0-452 GCF_001194135.2 Octopus bimaculoides | reverse complement strand
ATATATATCAGAAAGAGGGAGAGAGAGAGAGAGAGGCAGATATACTCCCATATACAAGCATAAACTTACAAAAGGTGTGGCAGAGTTTTATATTGCAAATGGAAATTTAATTAAGATGTCAACAACAATAACACCATACCTGTCGTAAAGTTTACCAAAGGTAAAGAAGGTAACCTATAAAAGCTTCATGGATGCTTGCATTTTGTCTGCCAATTAACGTAGGAGAAATATTTGAAGCATTCAGTTAAATCCCATTAGGAAATAGTTAGGATGTGTCACTAAGACAGACTTTATGAGGATTGGATGGTGTCAGGTAACTTGTCGTAAAAAAGGTGGGATTGAACCTGTTTCAAATTTTTTGTTCTGGTGGGGCCGAGATATGATAAGCATGTATGTATGACCAGGCGCAGGAGTGGTTGTGTGGTAAGTAGCTTGATTACCAACCACATGGT
>NW_026343334.1:0-415 GCF_001194135.2 Octopus bimaculoides | reverse complement strand
CTGTCTGCCTCTCTGTCTGTCTGTCTGTTTTTCTCTCTGTCTGTCTGTCTCTCTCTCTCTCTGCTTCTTGCTCTCTCTTTCTCTCGTTGTTTTTAAGGTGAAATTTATAATTATCCATCCTTAAATAGCCGTTATAGAAACTGTGTCTGTCTGTCTGTCTCTCCTTCATTCTTTCTCTCGTTTTCTCCCACTCTCTCTGTCACCCCCACCACACTCTCCTCTCACAGACACTGCTTTTCAATGTCTAATGTCATCATCCAATTCACTACCACCGCCATCACCACATTCCTCATCACCATTAGCATCATCCACCACCTCCACCCCCATCACCACCTTTTATCATCACCGCCATCACCATCAATAATCTTAAGGAGAGAGAGAGAGAGAGAGAGAGAGAGAGAGAGATGGAAGATAA
>NW_026343333.1:365-587 GCF_001194135.2 Octopus bimaculoides | reverse complement strand
CGGATCAATTTTTCACTATAGACCTTAATGGTCATAAAGACACTATATTAGTGAATAGACTAAAAAAAGCCTTCATAGAGAAAACTGTTCCTGTTCCCACTGTAGACGACACACATGCAGCATTAAAAATATGGCCCCACACACCCACCTTCATATTCCATGACTATCATTGGGATCGATCAGGTACTGGACAAGGATTCTGGATTATTTTTCCATTTTTTT
>NW_026343333.1:0-219 GCF_001194135.2 Octopus bimaculoides | reverse complement strand
TATTATTCATATTTATATTTAAATTTAATAATAATGATAATAATCAATTAAATTATATAAGAGTAAAAGTAGATGATTAAAATATATCTTAATATATAAAATACCCTATCTGTGTGTGTCCTCAATGCATGCTCAAACTTCTGGATCAATTTGCACCATATTTTTGGGGGGTACATGAATAATTTGACCTAAGAAAGAATAATGCAATCTTGATTTATT
>NW_026343332.1:0-426 GCF_001194135.2 Octopus bimaculoides | reverse complement strand
GTTGCTAGTGGTGGTGTTGGTGGTGGTATTCATGTTGTTGTTGTTGCTGTAGTAGGTGGTGGTGGTGATGTTGGTGGTGGTGTTCATGTTCATGTTGTTGTTCTTGTTGTTGTTGATGGTGTTGTTGTTGTTGTTGTTGTTGTTGTTTTTGCTGGTGGTGGTGTTCATGTTGTTGTTGTTGGTGGTGGTGGTGATGGTGGTGGTGCTGTTCTTGTTGCTGTTGCTGTTAAGGTTTATAATTGTACCCTTTGCTATTGTAACTGTTGTTGTAGTTGTTGTTGATGTTCTTGGTATCATCATTTGTACTACCTGGTATTATTGCTCTTGCTGCTTCTACTACTGCTGCTGCTGCTGTTTCCTTTCTATTTTTTGCTGTTGTTGTTGTTGTTGCTGTTGATGTCATTGTTGCTTCTCTTGTTATTATCA
>NW_026343331.1:0-563 GCF_001194135.2 Octopus bimaculoides | reverse complement strand
ATATATATGTATATATATGTATATATATGTATATATATGTATATATCTTGCATGCATATGTGCTTGTGAGCGTATATGTGCACATAACGGTGTGCGTATGCGTGTGTGCGTGTGTATGTGTGTGTGTGTGTGTGGTTATGCGTAGTGTGCTCATAGAGAACTAGAAAGATAAGTAGGTAGGGAAGGTTGTAGGAATGTATTTATGGAGGTAGGTAGGTAGGTAGGTAGGTAGGTAGGTAGGTAAGTAGGTAGGTAAGTAGGTGGGTAGGCAGGTAATCGTCCGCAGATCGGAACAGGAAATACTAAGTAACGATTTGAGAAATTTCAGATTCCAATGGAACAAGCACACACATGCATACATAACATATATATACATATAAATATATATATATATATATATATATATATATATACATATACACACACACACACACACACACACACACACACACACACACACACATATACATATATACATTGATATATACACGCATAACCCATATATATGTATATATACGTGTATATATAAATGCATATATGTATACATACATATATATATATAT
>NW_026343330.1:0-344 GCF_001194135.2 Octopus bimaculoides | reverse complement strand
ACACACGTATATATATATATATATATATATATATATACATATATATGTGTTTGTATGTGTATATGTGTCTGTGTGTATATGTAAATTATATATACACACACATACATATGTATAATATACGTATAGAGATATAAGCATAAGCATAAACGTATATACATACGTACAAACACACACATATACACATATACATGCATATATTCACACACACATATATATATATTTATATATATATTTATATATATATATTTATATATATATGTATTGTGTATGTGTGTGTGTGTTTATATATATATATGTTCATATATATATATCTATATATATATATATATATATATATATATATA
>NW_026343329.1:0-603 GCF_001194135.2 Octopus bimaculoides | reverse complement strand
TATATATATATATATATATATATATATATATATATATACATACCTACATAAACCGACATTGAATCCAAATTCAAACTGAAAGGAATGTCCTTCCTCTCCCCACCTCTCCACGGTCTAATTCGTTTCTAGTATTTTTTAATTTACTTTTTAATCCTGTTTTACACGGCTCATCTCTTCTGCTCCTGCGGAGATTATTTCAAACTTAAACCCACTGATTAATGTTTCCACCAGTTAAGCTATCCCCTAAATTCTCATTGGGTACTGTTAACTTGTGTATGTTTCGTTATCGCTGGTATTGGAGGGGAAAGGATCCTTCTGTTCCCATCAAGGGTTCGGCTTAGAGCGACCGTATTTGAAACACGTGAATAATGTATATTTCCTGCAATCGTTAATGTTGTTGCTATTGCAACTGAAGAGCAACGCCATGTCACTGGATCCTCGCTGAGCAAACCTTATTTCATGAAAGACCGGATAATCATCCCGTTTCCATTATTGTTTGGATGCAAGGGATTGCACACGTTGGGCACACTTGGCACTGGTTTGGCGGCTGTGGGGTAAGAAGTTTGCTTCCCAACCACATGGTTCCGGGTTCAGTCCCACTGC
>NW_026343328.1:0-497 GCF_001194135.2 Octopus bimaculoides | reverse complement strand
CACACACACACACACACACACACACACACACACACACGTATGTGTATGTGTTTGTATGTATATGTATGTGTGTATATAAATGTGTATAGATCGACCGATCGATCGATAGATAGATAGATAGATAGATAGATAGATAGATAGATAGATAGATAGGTAGGTAGGTAGGTAGGTAGGTAGGTAGGTAGGTAAGTAGGTAAGTAGATAGATGGATAGATAACTTTCTTTATTGGCCACAAAGGGCTGAACAATGAGGGCACAAATACAAATGTAAAGCTTTTCTTTTCGAAATTGAAAAGGAAAAAATGGGGGGAAAAAAAGGTAAAATTTCGATCAAAAGAGAGCGGGGGAAAAACAAAACAAAAATAACAAAAAAAACAAAACAAAAAAACAGACGATCAAAAGGGTTCGTATATCACAGAAGAATTTTAAAAAATCTAAAACGCAAGGTTAGGTTTATCCGTGGAAAGAAAAGCCTACGGAAAAGACCACGGTAACCT
>NW_026343327.1:278-499 GCF_001194135.2 Octopus bimaculoides | reverse complement strand
ATAAAGATAGGTGGTCTCTTAGAGGAATGAAATGGTGTAAATCCTTACACTTGCTCTACATGAGCGGTTCCCAGGTATTTTTGGGTTGCTGCCCCCTTGATGGCTAGTCGAAATTCCTAGCACCCCCACCCTGACTAACCATTACAAACATAGACTGCTTTCTGAAGCAAGTTCAAAGCAACTGTATTTCACAAATAGAACTTAAGCTAGCCCTTTATTTT
>NW_026343327.1:123-268 GCF_001194135.2 Octopus bimaculoides | reverse complement strand
TTTTGTTATGAATTACTACTCATTGCCCCACTTTTCTTCAATGCCCACTTCGAACCTTCCACCAGCCCCAGGGGTGGACAATACTGTCCACTTTCGGAACCACAGCTCTACATGTATAAAGGTGAATAATGATTATCATTGTTTT
>NW_026343327.1:0-113 GCF_001194135.2 Octopus bimaculoides | reverse complement strand
TGTATAAAGGTGAATAATGATTATCATTGTTTTAGCAACGGTGTAAGGATGGGCATCCAGCTTTAGAAACCATTCTCAATCTGATTGGAACCTGGTGTGGCTCTTTGGCTTAC
>NW_026343326.1:0-565 GCF_001194135.2 Octopus bimaculoides | reverse complement strand
TATTATTATTATTATTGTTGTTGTTGTTGTTGTTGTTGTTGTTGTTGCAGTAGTAGTAGTTCTTGTTACCATCATCATGATCATGACTGTTCATATCATTGTTGTTATTATTATTGGTAGTAGTATTGAATATGGTTCCCTCATCCTAACACAAAATATTTATCATTGCATTGTGGAAAACTAACGAGTTCAAGCTGTTTCCTTTATTAAACAACTGGTTCTTGTAGCGGGGACGGTCGTCCAAAGTTGAAGTATACCTATGCTTTTTCGCTGTGGCATTTCCAGCGTTTTATTAAGAATTCAATAACTTTATCTAATATTTACTGCCAATATCAAAGATTTCCCGCTTCCTATTTACCGTCCCTTCATACAATATATTAATACTGGCATAATGATATGGCCTTCGGGGTTATATACAATGAGATATTGTGGAATATTTAATTCACTTAAAATATTACTTTTCAGGACATTGAATATATTTTTCAGCGTATTTATACACACAATACTGTCCCCTTTATGAATTTATTTCTCTACTAACATCTATCTACCTATCTATCTATCTATC
>NW_026343325.1:0-252 GCF_001194135.2 Octopus bimaculoides | reverse complement strand
TATATACATATATATATATATATATTTGGTTGTGCATATATAAGTATGATATATTAATTATATTTGTACATAAATAAATATATTTTTATAAATATATTTATATATATATAATATTTATATATGTATGTACATATAAATATACATACGCACACCTACGTACACATATGTATATATACACACAGCCATATGTTTGTATATACGTACATATATATATTTCTTCTTCATATATATATATATATATATATATATATA
>NW_026343324.1:0-453 GCF_001194135.2 Octopus bimaculoides | reverse complement strand
ATATATAGGTATGGGTTGGTGTGGGTATGAGTATGGTGAATACATTGTGTGGCTTAGTCTGAGAAAGAGGAGCAAACCTATAAACTTTGTAGGACTTCCATACGTGTGAGATTAAAGCTGCAGAATCAAATTTTGATATCCGGAGATCGAATGTTGTAAGGAAAACATGTTAATGTATGCAGATAAGGAAAAGGGTTGTGTTTGTATTACACTTGCATAGAAAATGTGACCACTTTGCTACAGGCAACCTCTGCAACTTCTTCCTAAGATCAACCTTGTTATTGCTTCCGACATCTTTATCAATATTTTTGAGGTTGACGTTTCTTTAAGTATGGTAATCATCGCCGAGTGAAATTTTGATACTGGTACCTGATTTGGAAATAGCAGATACTTGCTCAAAGGCAGCAGAATTCCTAATAAACATCAGAAACAACTGTAGTTCCAAACCAAAAT
>NW_026343323.1:0-619 GCF_001194135.2 Octopus bimaculoides | reverse complement strand
TAGTAGTAGTAGTAGTACAGTAACAACAGTAGTAGTAGTAATAGCAGCAGAAACAACAACGGTAGTAGTAGAAGTGGTGGTGGTGGTAGTAGTAGCAGTAGTAGTAGTAGTAGTAGTAGTAGTAGTAGTAACAGTACAGTAACAACAGTAGTAGTAGTAATAGCAGCAGCAACAACAACGGTAGTAGCAGAAGTGGTGGTGGTGGTAGTAGTAGCAGCAGTAGTAGTAGTAGTAGTAGTAGTAGTAGTAGTAGTAGTAGGGTTGCAATGATTTTAAGGGTTGCATAAAAGCTGTGTTGGCGCTGTCAGTGGTAGTGAAGTGATATTAGTGTGATAGTGTTGGGCATTGTCGTTGAAATTGTAGTGGCGTTGGCAGTAGTATAGTAGGGATGGAGCTATGGTATTGGCGGTAGAATAGCTGTGATGTAGTGAGAGCGCTAAAGTTGTCGTGATACTCAGTGTTGGTAATGATAGAATAGGGTCTTCCCATTAGTGTTGCTAATGTTGTAGTATTCACGTTGGTAGTGCAAGTAATGTACTAATTTTGTTGTGACTGTTTGAAATTTGGGGGAGATAATCTATCTATCTATCTATCTATCTATCTATCTATCTATCTATCT
>NW_026343322.1:0-300 GCF_001194135.2 Octopus bimaculoides | reverse complement strand
CTTTCTTTCTTTCTTTCTTTCTTTCTTTCTTTCTTTCTATTTATTTATTTCGGTTTGTATTTATGCGTATACTTGTGTGTATACTTGTGTGTACTTGTGTATACTTGTGTGTATACTTGTGTGTACGTATGTATATATGAATACGCACACACACGCGCACATGATATATATACATATATATATATGTAATATCTTTCTGTTTTATATCTATATTCCTATTTATATGTACATATGATTGTGCATGTGAGAATGTGAAATACGTACGCATATATGTATATATATATATATATATATATATAT
>NW_026343321.1:0-1345 GCF_001194135.2 Octopus bimaculoides | reverse complement strand
ATATATATATATATATATATATATATATATATATGTATGTATGTGTATTATGCGTATGTATATATACATACATACATACATAGACACATTTATTTTATGTATACTATTTATATGTACTTGTATATGTATGTATGTAGGTAGGTATCTATGTATGAATGAATGTTTATGTATATATCTATATAGTTATGTGTCAGTATATATTTTACAAGTAAGTACCCGATTGGAATGCATGGGAGATTATATAAGCTATATATATATATATATATATATATGTGTGTGTGTGTGTGTGTGTGTGTGTGTGTGTGTGTGTGTGTGTGTGTGTGTGTAATATATATTATATACGCGTGTGCGTATTACATGTTATTTTTAAGTATTTGTCTATACTCACAATCGAAGAAAATGAAGAATGTACATAGTTAAATGAAAGGCTGTTGTGTGAATATAAAAAAAAAGTGAGAAACGTTATGCTTACGTAAGCTTTTATTGGCACAATAGTTAGAAATGTTTCAATAAAATTAGATATAAGTCACGAGTTACACTATAAAAGAATCAAACTGCACAGAGATTTATTTTTTGTTGTTTGTCCTTATTTTTAGTGCTATTATTTATATTATCGTTGTTATTTTTGTTACTGCTGTTATTTCTATTATTATTATCATCATCATCATCATCATCATCATCATCCTCATCATCATTATTATTATTATTATTATTATTATTATTATTATTATTATTATTATTATTATTATTCCTCTATCGCCATCAACACCGTTATTATTATTACGTTTTGTGGGTTTTTTTTCATCAATTATATTCGGAAATTCTATCATCAATGTAATTGTATTATATTCATGCATGACATATATTTCATAATATTTTGCTTCGATATTATTCCTTAACATCTGTTTTAAACATGTTTCTTCTATTTCTTTATTACCCGTTCACTTTTTTTGCCTCTCAAGTAATCTTTTACTTTCAATTCATCTACCTTATCTATCTACATTATTTCTTTTTAACTGTAGTTATATAACCATACATACGATTCTTCCTCTCTCTCTCTCTCTCTCCCCTCCCTTCTCTCTCTTCTCTCTCTCTTTCTCTTTCTCTCTCTCTCTCTCTCTCTCTTTCTCTTTTTCTCTCTTTCACCTTATTTTACTAGGCCGTTGACTGGTTTCGGTTTAGCAAGCATTGATATATTTTAATTATCGTAATCAACACACAATTATATTGAATATTCGAAGTTTGATTCGTAAACGTGCATACATACATATATACATATAACGGTGGTGCTCCAGCACGACCACAGCTACTTGGCTGACACCCATAAATAAATAAATAAATAAAT
>NW_026343319.1:0-304 GCF_001194135.2 Octopus bimaculoides | reverse complement strand
AGCGAAAACGATCGTGTGCAAGGAGCATTGATTCGATAAACTGTGCAGAATGCCGCCGGCAAAATTCATTTGAGGCGGGAAATGTGTGCCTCATTAAAATCGGATCACTAGAAGCTTGTAATTATTGGCCGAGAAATATTAACTGCTGTGCAGCAAAACGACCTGCAGATAACTTATTGAAGCTTTTTGATTGGGTGTTGACTGGCATATCATAATAGATACATCATTAACGCTTGTTCGAATCGAAAACTATGTATGATTGGTATATGGTGGTGGAGGCGGTGTTGGTGATGGTGGTGGTGGT
>NW_026343318.1:7192-8364 GCF_001194135.2 Octopus bimaculoides | reverse complement strand
TTATTATTACTATTATTATTATTACTCAAATCGGTTTCATAAGTAGAATAAATATAATTAACTTTTTCTCTATAACCTGCTTTTAATAAAGCTGAGTTGTAAACTTCAGCCTCCTTATTGAAAATATTTTCGTTTGTAGATAGATTGGATAGTCTAAGTGAAATGTTCTTAACTAAATTTCTTGTTACCGAATTTGGATGATTGCTGAACTTGCTGATGTATTTTAGGTTAGTGGAGGGTTTGTGATAAGGGAAGAATGTTTTAGTGTGTAGGTCTAGAGTGACATCCAAGAAGTTAGCTATAGATGTTTCATCTTCAAATACTATAATAAAGCCCATTCTACTGAAAAACCTAGCTAGTCTATTTTTAACTTTTTGTATTTTTTGGTTTGTGGTGTTCTCTAAATATAGTGAACAATCGTCTCTGTATAGACCACCCTTAAAATTTGGGAATTGGTCTTCTAATTCATAAAGAATGTATGTGCAGATTAAATCAGCTATTTGTGCTGAATCGGAACTTCCCATAGGGACATCAAATTCTTCTGGGGTGTCCTTACGTATCCATAGTTTGTTATTGAACTTAATTATAGAATTTCGTGCTGCTTTAATAACTTTAAATTCCTCTCTAGACATGCCCGCCTTCTTATGAGCAAACCAAAGTGCTTTGCTTAAAATAATGGGGTTAATTGACGAATAAAAGTTAGATATGTCAAACTGGATAAATTTGGCGTTATGCTTGTTATTAATGTTACGAAACCATTTAACTACATCCAAAAAATTGGACCATAAACTAAGTTTTAACCCAACTATAGTTCTCATACTCGGTCATAATGTCTTAAATTTAAGATGGTTCCCATACATTTCCCTGAGGAGAAATTTACATTTTTAACATCGACGATTCCTATGGATCGCATAATTTGTAATTCTTCGAAACATATGCCGGAATAAAGTATGCAGTTATAACATGCGTTCACTCCATTCCTTAAATTTATATATACTCAAGTACCCAAAATATCAAGGAGTTTCTGCCTCACAAACAGGAATTACACCACAGTTATTTTGTGATCTTTGCTACCCTGGTTTCTATTAACCCATTTATTCTATCCGAATTATTATTAATTAGGATAAAATAAATACATATAATCACACACACACACACACACACACACATAT
>NW_026343318.1:5369-6408 GCF_001194135.2 Octopus bimaculoides | reverse complement strand
CGCAGATAGATAGATAGACAGGCAGATAGAGAGATGGCTAGATAGACTGATAGTCAGACTGATAGAGAGATGGATGTGGTAAAAGAGAGAGAGAAAGGCCATTGTATTGAAATGGTCTTTTTAAGGAGTGGTATGGAACGGTTTTTCTGGTAATCTTTTATTCTTTTACTTGTTTCAGTCACTTGACGGTGGTCATGCTAGGGCACCACACTTTAATCGAAGAAATTGACCCCTGGACTTATTCCTTGTAAACCTGGTACTTATTCTAGCCGTCTCTTCTTCTGAACAGCTAAATTACAGAGACGAAAATGCAACAATATCAATTCTCAAGTAATGGTGGTAGTGGTGGTGGTGATGATGGTGGGACAAACGGAGGCACAAACACACACACAAATACATGCATATATACATGCATATATACATGCATACATACACATACATACATGCATTTTATATCCCAATGGTCCAATAATTACAGATTACAAGTTCGGATTTATACGTGAAAATGTAATCTGGATAGAGTAAATAAGTTTCTCAAGTGTTCAGTGTAGGTATTTATTTCGTGTTTCGCTGATCTTAGGGTTTATGTTAACATCCGCTGGTCATCTGACCTCTAAAACTGTTTTCACTGGAACATTCCACAAGTAATTCTTACTATCATTAGCAGCAATGCCTTCTATCGTATTGTGGGATCTTAGTATGTATGTATGCATGTACGTATGTATGCATGTATGTATGTATGTATGAATGCATGTATATATGTATGTATGTATTATGATGTATGTACGTCTGTCATCACTATACAAAAGGTAAATAATGCTAATTTCTTAGGAGAGAGAGTTGTGTGAAATATTTTGAGAAGAGGCTTGTTGACTATTTTAAGACCAACCTTTTGTTGTTTTCCACTTGACTTAACATTTAGAACATACTTTAAACACCTGTCACTGTTTTATGCGTCTCGACTACTACAATGCACCAGAATCTTAATGCAATAACAACGACGCAGTAGTGCAGTACTGCAACGACGCAGTACTGTAGT
>NW_026343318.1:2971-3166 GCF_001194135.2 Octopus bimaculoides | reverse complement strand
CTCTCTCAGTCTCACTTTCTCTTTCACTCTCTCTCTCTTTCTCTCTTACTTCGTCACTGGTCTCCTCATTCTCGCTTTTCCCCTTCGTTGAAGTGTGACACACACTACAGGTACGTACAAAAGTTAAGCGTATTAATATTATTGAGAGTAGTAGCAGTAATAATAATAACAACAACAACAGCAACAACAACAACA
>NW_026343318.1:0-2961 GCF_001194135.2 Octopus bimaculoides | reverse complement strand
TTGTTCTAGTTGTCTTCAAAAGTGAAATTGACATCCAATATTTGCTGTGTGTACGTATTTACTGATTAAAGTATCAACTGTCTCTCTCAGTCTCACTTTCTCTTTCACTCTCTCTCTCTTTCTCTCTTACTTCGTCACTGGTCTCCTCATTCTCGCTTTTCCCCTTCGTTGAAGTGTGACACACACTACAGGTACGTACAAAAGTTAAGCGTATTAATATTATTGAGAGTAGTAGCAGTAATAATAATAACAACAACAACAGCAACAACAACAACAACAGCAATAATAATAATAATAATAATAATAATAATAATAATAATAATAATAATAGTAGTAGTAGTAGTAATAGTAAAGAAATTATTGAAGAATGAAAAGAGATAAAATGCAAAACCGTGCTATGGTCGCAGAGACCACCATTTTAAGAAGTTTTAAGTGCAGTAAAATTGGGCATAAACAGTCAAAATGCTGGTTGAAGAAAAATGTTACAAATGAGAATCCGAAGAAATCCTACTCGACAAAACTAAATTGTACCATAGAAAACCGAAAGTTTATATCGGTAGAAATAAATGATTTTCGGGCGAAAATGCAATACCAGTTCAGACGTATCAATAATTAATACAGCACTATAGATTAAGATAGGAAGGCCGGTATACAAGAAAGCTACTATCATATCTCACGGTGTATCGAGGAAACAAATTCAATTCTTGGTCGAAAATTCGTCAGAAATAGAACTTTAAATAATGATGCAGATAAGTGAAATAAAGGTATCTGAAAATACAGTGAATCTTTTCGGTACAGATTTAATGGAAGAATTCGACCCGTGGGATCTACTTCTGAATACATTATGTAATAAAGTAAATGTGTCACATTGCAAAACAACGTTACAAGGATTTTAGGTCTGGTATGTTATTACGAGCCGTGCATATTTAAATGTGTCAACTAAGAGCTCCGGTGAATAATTTGTTAAAGAAATACACGAAATGGGACTGGGCAAACGAATGTCAGAAAGCATTCGTGTAATTGAAAAAGAAGTTAACATCGGAGTTATCATTAACTCATTTCGACCCAAACCTGAAAATAATAGTGGCACCGGATGTTGCATATATTTAATAATGGTAAAATCAAAACTATGGTACATGCATCAACAGTTGTAGTAGTAAAAAAAACTACAGCAAGATCGAAAAGGAGGCTTTATCATAAATCTTCACAGTAAAGAAGCTCCATAAATTCCTACACGGTAGGATGTTTACACTGCAAACTGATCACCGACCGTTACAGTCTATGTTCGGCTAACAAACCATTTACAGCGCTAGCAAACCGTTTACCCTGTTCAACTATGATTTTCAGATGGAACTTTTGCCATCATAGAAGATGGGACAAGCAGATGGGCTGTCTAGGCTAATTCCAAAATATAAAGAACCATTTGAAGATACGGTGTTTGCATCATTTTTTGACTGCTGACGTCGTTGAATTGTGTCATGTTTTGGAGGAGCGCGTGAGTAGAAATACGTTGTAGGAATTTGTTGAGGACCTGTTATTATATTGTTGCCGTTTTGTTGGAATTGTTTTGTTGTTGAAAGCCTTTGCTGAGGTGGTTTAATATGACTACCAGCTACGCAGCTGCAGCTAGCAGCAGCAGGCCGACCAGCGACACGGGAATGAGAGAGGTGAAGGTAGATATGGAAAATTTGAAGAAACGTTTCAAATATTTGAAGAAGGAGGGAGACTGTTTGAGGGTCGACCCTCCCAAAGAAGTGATGGAAGAAGCAGAAAAGAAAATTATCACATATAAAACTTTAAGAATCGGCTCCAAGAAAATAGAAATAGCGGACACTGAAATGATTGAGAAATGTCTGAAGGAAATCACAGAGTAAGTTGTGCTGTTTATGAGAGGAAAAAAATACGGAATGGTGAAGGTGTATTTCAAGACGGAGCAAGGAGCTAAGAAATACTCTACCATGCCTCTGAGTACGGAAGAATGGGCCCGTTTACCAGTGTATTGCGGTAGAAGGGCGGCGGGAGTGAGGATTGGTAGAGTACCGTTGGAGATAGATATGGAACGGTTGGTGTCAGCGGTAATATATAAATGCAAAGACATGGTGGATATCATTAAAGTGGAGAGGTCGAGAGAAATCGAATGGTGGAGTTTTGGGGTAGAAATTCTAGCCCACATTACCATACCGGACCTACACAACATTGCTGAGGAATTAGTGATTCCCGATGACATTCGTTTACGGATCGTGATGGAGGGAAGGCAACCAGTATGCTACAAATGCAGAAGTAGAGGTCACATGAAAGCGGTGTGTCCTCGCAGAGAAATAATCGTAGAAGAAGACAAAATAGAAGAAACAGAGGTCTGTGAGGAGGAAATGGTGCTGACCGAACAGGAAGAGGTAGAAGAAAAGCAGGAAGAGAATGAGGAGGATGGAGAAAAAAATCGTATGGTGACTGAATCGCCGCCAAAGTCGCCAAAAGGAAAGAAAAGGGGAAAGAAAAAAAGATGATGGAAGATGGAAATGATAGCGAGGAACAGAACGTAACTAAGAAAGATGGAAATTATAGCGAGGAACAGAAGGTAACCAAGAAAGATGGAAATGATAGCGAGGAACAGAACGTAACTAATAAAGATGGAAATTGTAGCGAGGAACAGAACGTAACTAAGAAAGATGGAAATGATAGCGAGGATCAGAACGTAACTAAAAAAGATGGAAATGATAGCGAGGAACAGAACGTAATTAAGAAAGATGGAAATGATAGCGAGGAACAGAACGTAACTAAGAAAGATCGAAATTGTAGCGAGGAACAGAACGTAACTAAGAAAGATGGAAATGATAGCGAGGAACAGAACGTAACTAAGAAAGATGGAAATGATAGCGAGGAACAGAACGTAACTGAGAATGATGGAAATGACAGCGAGGAACAGAACGTAACTAAGAAAGATGGAAATGATAGCGAGGAACA
>NW_026343317.1:0-434 GCF_001194135.2 Octopus bimaculoides | reverse complement strand
ATAAACTAAAATACTACACACCCTCCCCCTCGCCACACAATCCCCCCTCATGCTACCCCCCTCTTACTTTCGTCTTTAAAATATGTCGGTTACTTCAGTTTAGAAAATGGTTTAAATCTAATTACTTTCTCGAAGTGGATTATAAATTCTCATATTTTGTTGTTGCATTCGCCTTTAGTGCTCTGTTGTTATTGTCGACTGTGTTGCTATTTTTTATTGTTTTTGTCGCTATTTCTGTTGCTATTGTCATAGTTGTCGTTGTCTCTGTTGCTATTATTGTTGGTGTTGTTGCTAGGATTATTGGTGTTGTTGTTGTTGTTGTTGTTGCTAGGATTGTTGGTGCTATTGCTGTTGTTGCTGTTATTGTTTTTGTTGCTATTGTCTTTGCCGTTGCTGTTGCTATTATCGGTTTCGTTGGTGTTGCAAATGTTGTT
>NW_026343315.1:0-388 GCF_001194135.2 Octopus bimaculoides | reverse complement strand
ATGTACATGATAACACTTCCAATAAATTAAGATCAGAAGCCATGAGAGCTACTGCCTGGTACTGTATCCGCGCATTTCTTCTTCTTCTTCTTCTTCTTCTTCTTCTTCTTCTTCTTCTTCTTCTTCTTCTTCTTCTTCTTCTTCTTCTTCTTCTTCTTCTTCTTCTTCTTCTTCTTTTTTTTTCTCAACTAAATATCCTGTACATTGTTTTACCATTGACTTGCGTTAATATCCGTATAATAATATAATATATTACTAGGCTATGATGCTTTATTTATTTTTTATATTTACTTTCTTCGCTTTATATTAGTATGTTATTAGTTTTTTTCTTAAGGAGAAAATTTTTTTATATTTGATGAACTCTCTTGATTCTCTCCCTTCCTCCACT
>NW_026343314.1:0-388 GCF_001194135.2 Octopus bimaculoides | reverse complement strand
ATATATATATATATATATATATATACACACACACCCACATGTATACATACATATGCATACACACACATACATACATATATATATATATATACGTATATATGCTTATATATAATTATTTACATTGATATCACTAGGTACGTACATATGCGCGAGTATATTTGCGTGAATGCAAGTATACGTTTATATAGGTCAGTAATTGGGTAATTGTGGCACAACAACAAACAGCAGTAGCAAGAACAGCAGTTACAGAATTAGATGCAGCAATGAATCTTAGTTATGATGGCTAGCGGTGTGATAAAATAGATGTGGAGCATGAGCGAGAAGTGTGGACAGATATAAGTGATTGTGGTGGAATGAGGTCTAACGGGAGGAGTGACAAGTGGAGGAG
>NW_026343313.1:0-422 GCF_001194135.2 Octopus bimaculoides | reverse complement strand
CCATTGCATCTCACATAAGAACAAGGTACTGCAACAGCCTCGGTTTCAGAAGATCTCAGCTCTTTAATGCCCTGCCAAAACATTTGAGAGACCTGCAAGGCATGGATATAGAGGTCGTCAAAACAAAACACGACGCTTTCCTCTCCACGATACCAGACGAACCAATGGCTCGAAATGAGACATAGTTTAGGGCAGCGATATCAAATCTCTTATTCACCAGATGTGCCATCAAAACTCTTGATTGGGACTATATCAGGTGGAGGAGAAGAGCCATGCAAGGAACGTGAAGAGTGCACAGCATAAAGACGGAAAGTCACGGTGGTGCTCCATCATGACCACACCCATTTGGCTGAAACGCATAAATAAATAAATAAATAAATATATGTATGTATGTATATATATATATATATATATATATATAT
>NW_026343312.1:0-217 GCF_001194135.2 Octopus bimaculoides | reverse complement strand
TCTTAATTGAAAACGACCACATAACGTTGTCTGTATTTGAAAACAGTTTTCTCATTGCTGATTTTTCGTTCATCAGAACTGCAACTTCAGCTTCATTTGTGCCTTCATTTAATCACATTTCCCCATCCGTCAGTTTCATTTTCTCTCTCTCCCAATCTGTCTCAGAGGTCGAACGGCTGCTGCGTTGGCACAGAGGGCTAGAAGGGTCAATGAGACT
>NW_026343311.1:0-206 GCF_001194135.2 Octopus bimaculoides | reverse complement strand
ACACACACACACACACACACACACTCACACATACACATACAAGTCGACTTCGCCCTAGATCTTTCCGTGGGTCAATGAGATAAGTACCAGTTACGGACTGAGATCGATGTAATCGACTATCCCCCTAACCCAAATTTCAAGCCTTGTGCCTATCGTAAAAAGGATTATTATTATTACTATTATTATTATTATTATTATTATTATTA
>NW_026343310.1:0-721 GCF_001194135.2 Octopus bimaculoides | reverse complement strand
CACTAATTCCCCAATGTGGCCATCATCACTTCTACATCATCGCCAAATTTATGAGAACAAGGACACGAAATAGTAATTTCATTTGTATCTAACAGTAGTATTGATTTTCATTCACTCTGCGCATTACCAGTTTCCCAATTTTGTATCGCAGATTTGATGAACTTGACTGTGCTGAACCCACGTGTATTACTGGTAGAGATACAACGTCGATTTTGCAGAACCTTTGGTACCAAAGCCTTTCAGGTTTGCTGATTTTTCTGAAGCTGGGGTGGTCATCTTGGCCATGACATTCCAAATTAAACAAATGTTAAATTTACTTCAATAATTACATAGGTGCGAGTGTGGCAAGACGTTTGCTTACCAATTACGTGGTTCTGGGTTCAGTCCTACTGCATGGAACCTTGAGCACGTGCCTTCTTCTATAGGTTACCAAAAGCCTTGTTAGTGGATTTCGACAGAAACTGAAAGATGCCGTTTGAGTGAGGTTCACGCTGTACCACGCGTCAGATGTCGAAGTGATGGATGGCAGGGCAGCCAGAGATGAAATGTTTTATTCAAGAACACAACGCACCTGCGTGTGTGTGCATTTGTGAAAGGTGTTTATTTTCGGTTTGAACATATTAAACATAGGCAATACATAGGCATTTCAAATACTCTATTAGCAATAGCAATGTCGTTGGCACTCCATCGCTTACGACGTCGAGGGTTCCAGTTGATCCGA
>NW_026343309.1:228-714 GCF_001194135.2 Octopus bimaculoides | reverse complement strand
GCCTGATCATCGCTTCATTTGTGTTGTCTAACGTTCTGTTAATATCATTCAAATTTTTATATTTTATATAATTTTTAAAATCATATTTTATGTAAACCATTCGCATTACTGATCCCAATCAGTTGTTTTGTACCATTCTATGTTTAGCCCCCTGTTGGCAATAAAGAAATTGGTATTTCGTCTGCTGTTACGTTCTGAGTTCAAATTCCACCAAGGTCGACTTTGCCTTCCATCCTTTCGGGTTTGATAAATTAAGTACCAGTTGTGTACAAGTGTCGATCTAATTAAATGATGCCCTCCCAGAAAATTTCGGGCCTTGTGACTAGAGTAGAAAAGAATATTGAAGGAGGTGGATTTGTGCCAGGCGAGGAGAAGTTAGAGCATTAACAGAAGGACAGACATAGGTATCTCGTAGTAGAGGTGATACATGGCTACCTCAGTTGGAGAGAGAATGGAGAGAGAGAGAGAGAGAGAAGGGGAGAGAGA
>NW_026343309.1:0-129 GCF_001194135.2 Octopus bimaculoides | reverse complement strand
ATTCAGAGGTGTATATAGTGAAGTGGGCCAGAGACTGGATAGGGTGAGTGGGTGGGTAAATTTGAGAGATTGTGAAAAGAGATTGGGAGATGAATGGGAGGGGGAGTCAATATGGTGATTTGGCATGGG
>NW_026343308.1:1236-1930 GCF_001194135.2 Octopus bimaculoides | reverse complement strand
GTGGGTTCGTTTGAAGGAGGGAAGGGGTATGTTGGGGAAGATGTGCGAAGTAGAAGACTTGAACTGGGGTCGCCGGAAGGCTTGGAGAATGGTGTGCTGGAGGGGCAGAGTGGAGAGGTGGTAGGTGAGGGGAAACAGGGAAACGGGCAACGACGGGGCGAGTGCGAGGAGAGAGAGCAGCGGCACGGTCCATGGAACGTGCTCTGGCAAGGGCGATGTAGATAGCGGTAAAGTGATATCCACGAAGGATGAAGTAGCGAGCCATGAGTTGAGACTGAGTCTCAAAGTCATGATTGTCACTGTAGACCCTGCGCAGACGGAGGAATTGGGAGTAGAGGATGGAGAGCTTGGTGTTGGTAGGGTGGGAGGAAGAGAAGTTAAGGTATGAGTGTGAGTCGGTGTGCTTGTAGTGGATGGAGGTAGTAAGAGCAGAGCTGTGTATGTTGACTGAAATGTCGAGAAAGGCAACGGAAGTGTTGGAAATGATGCAGGAGAATTCGAGGGCAGGATAGAAGGATTAGACAAAAGAGAGAAAAGAGTCTAGTTGTTCGCGGGAGAGCGGGTAGCACCGATACAGTCATCAATATAACGACCGTATAGTTCAGGAGTGGGACTAGTGAATCTTGAAAATATTTGGGCCTCAACGTAGCTAGCGAATAGGTTCGCATAGTTGGAGCCCATTCTCGTTCCCATG
>NW_026343308.1:0-597 GCF_001194135.2 Octopus bimaculoides | reverse complement strand
GTGGCGGCCAGGGTTGTTGGTCTTGTGGATTTGGAGAAGGAAGTAAATAGTGGGGGGTGAAGAGTGCGGACAATCAGATTGGAGGCGGTGGAATGGAGACGGGAAGAGGAGATGAGGTCATAGATAGTGGAGGACACAGTGTATTGGTAGCTAGGCGAGGGGTTGGAGGGCAGAGGGCAGAGGGCAATAGGTGTCTTGAAGTTGGCGGAGAGTTCTGCGTGCCACACCACAACGGCTCCACCTTTGTCGGCCGATTTTATGATAATGTCTTTGCAGCGTCGGAGACATCGAAGGGCCGAGAGTTCGGCTGGGGAGATGCTCAAATGTCGGGGACGCCTGTGAAAGTTAAACCGGTTCACACCACACGTTGATAGATGTCCGCAAAATGATCGACTGCTTGGAACTGACCAGGAGCCGCTGAAATTCCATATATCGCTGACAGAGAGATTTGGTTGTCTGTGGATACCGGACATTCTGTTACAGGCATCACCTTGGAGGAGATGTAAACAAACCAAAACCGGTTGTCAAACGGTGGTGGGAGGCCACAAAACAGAAAGGCACACACATATGGATTACATACATACATACATACATACA
>NW_026343307.1:0-316 GCF_001194135.2 Octopus bimaculoides | reverse complement strand
AATATATACTAAACGATTTCTGTACTGCATTTTGTTGTTTAGTCCTTATCGCATATTCTCGGCATCACGATATCTTCTAATGCACTTATCACATATCGGTTTGCATTCTTTCATATCATTCCATTTACTCACAATACAAGTCTTCGTTCTTGAGTTTCATTTTCTTACTGCAGTCGTTTCTCTTAAATTAGCTGTGCTTTCTTAAGGTTCTTCTGCTCACTTTCTAATCTTGTAGAAGTAGTTCTTGATTTAGATCCTCAATCATTTGGTTTCGTTGCTTCTGGCTTTTATAAGAAAGTCTCATTGTGTTTGCTGA
>NW_026343306.1:0-217 GCF_001194135.2 Octopus bimaculoides | reverse complement strand
ACTACTACTACTACTACTACTACTACTACTACTACTATTATCATTATTTTTATCAACTTTGCCTTTCATCCTTTCGTGGTCGATAAATTAAGTACTAGTGAAACACCGGGTGGTCAATGTAATCGACCAGTCCCTTCCCTCCAAATTTCAGGCCTTCTACCTTTAGCAGAAAGGATTATCATCATCATCATCATCATCATCATCATTATTATTATTA
>NW_026343305.1:0-604 GCF_001194135.2 Octopus bimaculoides | reverse complement strand
CGCACAAAATGATTATTAGGAGTCATTTTCTCGTTGATCGTAACATTTTTCTTTAAATTTCTTGTGAGTTTCTCATGGGTCATCCCGGTTTCTTCAAAAGTTTTCACTCCACTCCACACTTTTGCTCACCATCCAGCTCGATCCGAAGCAAAGGTTTCTATGGCCTTTGGATCCATTCCAAGTGATTTCATGTTAGTCTTTATACAGTCCTTAAACCTCTTGTTAGGTTTACACTGATCACGTTTCTCTTCTGCAAGTTCGCCATAAAACAGCTATTTGGATGTGAGTTCATCCACCATTCGGACAATGTGACCAGACCATCTCATTTTTTTTTTCAAGATCATTTATTCAAGTGAATTGATGCTTGCAGATGCAAAGACATTTGTGTCTGGAATAAAAAAAAAAAGTCCCATTTAATGTTTAAAATGCGGCGAAGGCATTTTTCGTGGAACCGTTCTAACAATTTGAGATGTCTTTTGTAACAGGTCCATGTTTCAGAGGAATACAACAGGAATAATAAGACAAACGACTTGCAAAGAGCCAATTTTGAGTTGTTATTTATATGTCGTTGGCGCCAAACGCGTGACTCCAAACCACCAAATGC
>NW_026343304.1:0-457 GCF_001194135.2 Octopus bimaculoides | reverse complement strand
CTGGCAAGCCAGAAGGCTGCACCAAGCTCCAATCTGATCTGGCAGAGTTTTTACAGGTGGATGCCCTTCCTAACGTCAACCACTCCGAGAGTGTATATATATACATGAAGGCACTACATGAGCGCCTACATCTCACTAAGAATAGAAGTCATAAATACTTCTGTACCACAGAATAGTCACAAATGTACTACAGGCATGGTAGGAGAACATTTCAAAACTGGTACCAAGTTGACCAGTATTGCTGGTGCTGACCTAGCAGAGGTAATATGTTTTTAATGTTTGCTGGGCTTTTTTCCTTGCCATGCCTATAGTAGATTTGTGGCTATTCTGTGGTACAGAAGTATTTTTTACTTCTATTTTTAGCAATGTAGGTGTTCATATAGTTCCTTCATGTATATGTACGTATATATATATCATCATCATCATCGTTTAACGTCCGATGATATATATATATATA
>NW_026343303.1:256-372 GCF_001194135.2 Octopus bimaculoides | reverse complement strand
TTTTTTAGTGAAAGGTTTCTTCGGAAACGTGTCTGTTTATTATTACATGTATGTTTATATAGATGCCTGTAGGTATATAACGTGTGTATTTGTCTTTCTATAGCTCGAGAGAGAGA
>NW_026343303.1:0-119 GCF_001194135.2 Octopus bimaculoides | reverse complement strand
TCCAACACTTATAACCCCTCCTGAATCTCAATATTTCGTCGTTTTTTTTTTGGCTTTCGGACACCTGAGTGTTTGTCCATCCATTGACATGCACAAATCTTGCAGTCCTCCATTTTGTT
>NW_026343302.1:0-2214 GCF_001194135.2 Octopus bimaculoides | reverse complement strand
ATATATATGCAAGTATGACGTGTATTTAAGCAGTTTGCTGTTAACTGTTCGCTAACACACACACACATACATGTGTGTGTGTGTGATTCATACAGGTGGACATATACAGGCATATATATACCCACATATGTATATATATATATATATACTTATATATACATACAATTATATATACATACAATTATATATACATACATATATATATACATACACATATATATGCATAACTATATATATATACACATATACATATATATGTGTATATATATACATATGTATATATACATGTGTATATATATACATGTACATACATATACGTGTATATATATCTATATATATGTATATATATGTATACATATATACATGTGTGTATATATATGTATATATATATATATGTATATATATATGTGTGTACATATATATATATATATGTATATGTATATATAATATATGTGTGTGTGTGTATTTTCACACATGCATGCTTCATATAATTACATACACATATACATAACACCCATACTTACAACACATACTCATATATGAAACAAATTAATATCGTTTATCGAATATCGTAAATTTACCTGGAATTTTTTCTCGGGAAAACCATAAAATAATAAAATAATAATTAAAGGCAAACATAATAACCGTTTATTGAACTGATAGGTGGCGTCAGCCAAATAATCGCTTTTCTTTACGATGAATGGAAATGATGAGAAAATTAATGAACTTCAAAAATTTCTCCGTTAATAAAATCCCCCGCCTCCACAAAGTAAAAAAATCAAACGAAACCTAGAAATACATAAAACATTTAATTTTTAGGGCGATATTTGGAAATACCATCAACAATGAAAGCAAATTGAAATGAATTTTAATTAGAAGCAACAACAACAGCAAGAACAAGAACAACAATAATAATAACAACAATAATATTAATAATAATAATAATAATAATAATAATAATAATAATAATAATAATAATAAAAATAATAATAATAATAATATATGGATGACCTAAAATTATACGCTAGAAATGATAAAGAGCTGGAAACACTACTACAGACAGTACATGGATTTACCAAAGAAATATATATGAAATTTGGATTAGAAAAATGAGCCAAAGCAACCCTGAAAAGAGGAAAACTAGTTAAGAGTAGTAACATCACACTAGATAAAGCCAATGAAATAAGAGAATTAGACCAAAGGCAGACTAAAAACAGAGCTCAATGCTAAAAACAAGATAATAGGTATTGACACTTTAGCCATCCCAGTTATAAGTTACAGCTACAATATCCTTAACTGGACACTAAACGAAGTATCTAAAATAGACTGGAAAACAAGAAAAATAATGACAGGATCTAGGATGCACCACCCAAAATCTGACATAGAAAGGCTATATATACAACGTACAGAAGGTGGTAGGGGTCCTATACAACTGGAAAACTATTATAAAATAACCACCATAGGACTGCAAAAGTACCTACTTCAGAAGCAAGGAAAACTAATACAAATAGCAACAAAACACGAGCAAAACAAAAAACTGCTTTCAGTATTTAGGGAAGCTAACAAATACAAACAAGAAATCATACTACCTAATAAATACGAAGAAGAAGAAGAGGAAGAAGAAGAAGAAGAAGAAGAAGAAGAAGAAGAAGAAGAAGAAGAAGAAGGAGAAGAAAAAGAAGAAGAAGAAGAAGAAGAAGAAGAAGAAAAAGAAGAAGAAGAAGATGAAGAAGAAGAAGAAGAAGAAGAAGAAGAAGAAGAAGAAGAAGAAGAAGAAGAAGAAGAAGAAGAAAAAACAAAAGCTATAAAACAAATGAAATCCAAACTAAAACTAGAACAGCAACAGACCATGATAAAACGATGACAATACTGGGCTAAACTAAATGCAAGAAAAATAGACTGAGAAAAATCCCAGCAATGGCTGAGAAGCTCAGGACTCAAAGCAGAGACTGAAGGATTTTTAATTACTAGACAAGACCAGAGCCTCCCCACCAGAAATTACCAAAAACATATAATGAAAAGAAACATAACAAGTAACTGCAGAATATGTGGAGATGGACAAGAAACAATTAATCATATTATCTCTGGCTGCCCAGTCCTGGCTAAGAAGGAATATATTCACAGACACAACAGAGCTGGGACCTATATACACTGGAGGCTATGGCAACACTATGGAATAACAACAGAAAAAAGATGGTATAAATACATGCCAGA
>NW_026343301.1:0-503 GCF_001194135.2 Octopus bimaculoides | reverse complement strand
GTCCATATTACCCCCTTGGGGTTGGGGGGGGGGATCAAACAAAATTTTGTTAAAATCTTTCTGCAATAAATTGTTTATAATTCTACAAAACACTAAATATTGAAATATTTTTGTTTATATATATTTCCTAATAATATTTGATAATAAAAATATGAGAATTTTTTTAAAACATCGAATGGCTAAGAGGGTCCAGCCAAGTAAAATGGGAATCAAAGGAGCCCATCGGTAAAAAGTGGTTGAGAACCACTGCTCGAAGCCCTCTTGCCAAAATACTGACCAGTCAACCAGCCACACTAACAAACACACATACAAATATACATACACGTATATACATACAAAATTACGGATATTTAAGCATACAAATATCCACACGGACATGCATACATCAGAACAAACCATAACATTTTTCCAGAAGATAAGTTATATACACACCGTAAAGGTTTATACACAAAATAACTGTATATAAACATTATCTATCTATCTATCTATCTATCTATCTATCT
>NW_026343300.1:0-442 GCF_001194135.2 Octopus bimaculoides | reverse complement strand
CTAGCATGGAAAGCGGACGTTAAACGATGATGATGATATATATATATAGCATCATCATCCTCATCATCATCATTTATATATTATGTGTATTCATAATTTAATATATGTATTTATATATATAATTTTGATACATTTTAAAGTATTTAATTATGAGCTCATGATAGATTCATGCTGTAGAAACAATAATTCAGCAGATTTATGTATCATGCCTTGTACCTCCAACAATTCTTTTGGCTCATATATATATATATATATATGTATATATATATGTGTATATATGTGTGTGTGTGTGTGTGTGTATATATATATAAAAAAATATATATATATATATATATGCATGTGTGTATGTGTATATATATATATACATACATATACATACATACATATATATAGCCATGATAGATCGCTAGCCACTAAACCTTTTTTCTATTTTCTCTCCCTG
>NW_026343299.1:0-252 GCF_001194135.2 Octopus bimaculoides | reverse complement strand
CTACTACTACTACTACTACTACTACTGATAGATCAAACCACGGTGAAATATAATAAATGCGCATTCAAAGCAAAATGATATTTGAATCAGTCAAAGCATCACGCTACATTCCACTCTAATGCACTAAATAAGAAATATTTTGTTACGCTACACTACATGAAACTGTACTGCATTACACTACACTAAACATCGCACACACTTTAGTACAGTTTACTATAGAACACTAGAACCCATACCATACTTGTTCATCAT
>NW_026343298.1:0-540 GCF_001194135.2 Octopus bimaculoides | reverse complement strand
ATATATATATATATATATATATATATATATATGCATGTATTTATGTAAGCGCGTGAGTATATCTCCCTACCGTGTGGCAACTGGTGTTGGTTTGTTTGCGTTCCCCCGTCAATTAGCGGTTCGACTTAACGAGAGTAATAAAACAAGTGTCAGACTTAAAATAAGTATGGTGTCTGTCGAGTTCTTCGTTGAAACCCTGCAATGCGATGCTCCAGTATGGGTGCAGTACAGTAACCGAAACAGATAAAAGGATTGTCATTTCGTCACAGCGCTTTTATTTCTTGTTATCTTGTTAATTGTTTACCGCACGTTTCATGCTAATTCTACAGATAAAAGAAAACCAAAAAAACAAAAACACGAGGTGAGACTTGGGATGAGGATAGAAAACAAGATTAAAGATGCTAAGCAATCGAATGTTTGTATACATTTTATATCCTTTCTTGTAACAAAGAATAGATATATTTTTATGGAATTTCCCTGGGGAGATTTTGAAATGACAGAATTCGAACTGCTTCCCCAACACTTTCCAGGTAATTAAAA
>NW_026343297.1:0-212 GCF_001194135.2 Octopus bimaculoides | reverse complement strand
ATGACGCACACGCACATATAAAGATAAATATATGTGTGTGTGTGTTTTGTTATTGTATGTTCACACACATAGAATACAGAGATACATGTATCATCATCACCATTACAATTTTTATGCCTGTTTTCAATGCTAGTGTGGGATGGATAAGTCATTTACAACCATCAAATAATACCTAGACAAGGATACATGTAAATACATACACACACAAATAA
>NW_026343296.1:0-526 GCF_001194135.2 Octopus bimaculoides | reverse complement strand
TATATATATATATATATATATATATATATATATATACGTACACGGCCGTATGGAACACCCTCCTATTTTCGGATCTTATTTTATTTATCTTTCTTAACCATATCTTGCGTCATTTCTATCTTATATCCTAGATATATAAATAATTTTTAGACGATTTAGGTGGTTTGCCATTTTGAAGGTTGACGTTTTTATTCCTGTATTTATCAACCTCTCATTCGTTTTGCACCTTCTATATTTACCACGCATAATTCTTTACATGTCATCGTTTTTTTATATGTAATTTCATATGTATTCTTATATGTTTTTATATTTCTTCTATATTTTATACATGTTTCGTTTTATTCTTTATAACCTTGAAGAATCTTTACGCCTGTATATGCATGATTTATGTTGATGTGTATAAATATATATTATTCAATTACATTGATTGTATATCTTCATTTATGCGTTCGGGAATCTGTTGGAGTGCCTATGATTTACGTTTCAATTTCCTCTACTCTGTATTTTTTACATACACATATATGCA
>NW_026343295.1:0-273 GCF_001194135.2 Octopus bimaculoides | reverse complement strand
CTTCTCAAATGCAGCAATGCACCACATCTCTCGGCCCTCTGGGTCTTCTCCTTTGCAAGGTTTAATATTTTCAGATTGGCCTTCGATACTTTGTCCCATGTCTCATTACATCTCCCTCTTTCGCAACTTCCCTCCACTTCAAGTGATCAGCAACAACGATGATGATGATGATGATGATGATGATGACAATGTTAATGAAGACAACCACATCATGCCTTGCACAATCACCACCCAACGCTACAACAGAAACTACAGACATACTCTATAGTGTTA
>NW_026343294.1:0-679 GCF_001194135.2 Octopus bimaculoides | reverse complement strand
TATATCTACGTACATACATGCATGTACATACACGGAGAGAGCGAGAGCGAGAGACCGAGAGCGAGAGAGAGGGAAGCGTAAGTGATAGAGAAAGAGAGAGTGAGAGAGAGTGAGAGAGAGTGAGAGAGAGGGAAAGAGTGGGAGACGGAGAGGGAGAGAGGGAAAGAGAGAGAGTGAGGTACAGCGGTAAAATGGCTATAGAGAAATATTCAATGAAGTGCTTGCTGTTTATGCTAACACATGAAAGTGTACACGATACACCTTTTCATACCGCTGTCATCACTCACCTTCCTATTACTCCTGTATATATTATATTTTGTCTTTTTTTTTTTCTTTCAATGTCCTCATCACTCAAAGGTTAGTCACCCGGGCTAGCACCTAGACATATTAAAGCTTCTAGCCAAATCATAAATAGATTTAGTTCCGGGAAAAGTACGTTAATGATTTCCTCTCCGATGTATTACATAACTAACCAGTCTTTTTGCTAATATTGCAACGGGTACTACCAACCACAGGAAGATTTTAGGTAGTCACATGACTGACGCATCATGTTGACTGTTTCCTTTGAATAATATATATCCTGTTTGATTCATTGTAAACGAGCGAGGAAAATGTGATGAATGTCATTGTATGTTTGTATGTATATATATGTATGTATGTATATATATGTATGCATGTA
>NW_026343293.1:0-525 GCF_001194135.2 Octopus bimaculoides | reverse complement strand
GAGAGAGAGAGAGAGAGAGTGTATAAGTAAATACATAGTATTGCATATAATAAAAGTGAAAATCCGTCTGTCCGTCCGTCTGGGACTCCTTTATCTCAGTCTGCATTTGTTTTACATAGACATTTTATACCTTTTTGGAATCAGGATGGTCCTGGGATTGAAAATCTGCCCTTTATTTGGTTCTTGAACATCCAGCATTGGGATCTGATTGAAAGCATTTGGGTTGCTATTTCTTGGCTGATTCACGCCATCTTGGTTGGTGTTTGACAGATGACGTCAGAGGTCAAGCGGGGAGAGAAAGGACATTTGCCTCGTTAATATTACGTCAAGGTAAGAACTTTGGGACAAATTGGCCAACAGTTGGAATTCAAACCGTCCAACCCATGCCAGCATGGAAAGCGTATATATATATCATCAGATGATGATAAATATACATGTACGAGCAGTATAACCCAACCTTGTCCAGGTGTGACTCATTACGCCATCTACGATAAGTCTTGCTAGCTGAAAATCAACTAAAAAAGA
>NW_026343292.1:0-425 GCF_001194135.2 Octopus bimaculoides | reverse complement strand
GGATCAACTGGAACCCTCGACGTCGTAAGCGACGGAAGTGCCAACAACAAGATTGGTGTTGATGGTTTAGTGTTGTAGTTGTTTGTGTTAGTGATATAATAACAATTTCGTAAATGGTATGATGTCATTGCCTATGTTAGAGTACATACATTGTTAATCGTATGATATTTACAATGCTAGCCTTGTGATATTGGTGTTATTGATGTTATTTTTGTTATTGTTAGTGGTATAATATTGCTGATGATTATTCTAGTATTTTGATACTGATGTTGTTTAATAGCATATCGTTGATTAATTTAGTGATATGTTATTGATGGTGTCGATGGTACGATGTTTATTATGTTGGTAGTATGATATTGTTGCTTTTGATGGTTATGTTAGTGGTGATATTGACTGATTTCCTTATGGTAGTTTTTTATATATTT
>NW_026343291.1:0-215 GCF_001194135.2 Octopus bimaculoides | reverse complement strand
CGCGCACGAGTGTTTGTGTGTATGTGTGTGGATGTGTGTGTGTGTGTGCACGCGCGTTTGTAATTAAATGGCTATATTATATAAACATATAATTGCTGGTTTTCTGAATGAAGCGATATAAGTATATATGTGTGTGTGTATACATACACGCGTACATACATACATACAAACAGACATACATGCATACATACATACATACATACATACATACATAC
>NW_026343290.1:3808-4002 GCF_001194135.2 Octopus bimaculoides | reverse complement strand
GTATGAGCTGTATAAATGTATGCCAGACTTGTTCGGGCATCTGCTGGCTGCCGTTTACGCGAACTGGCAACAGAATGGGTTTATCCCCAGATCTGTGCGCCCGGGAGTAGTGACGTTGGTCAGAAAGGACCCGGACAAGGGGGACGTTATAGAGAACTTCAGGCCCATCACTCTGTTAAACGCAGAAGTGAAGA
>NW_026343290.1:0-1970 GCF_001194135.2 Octopus bimaculoides | reverse complement strand
GGCCACAATTTACGTTCATATTTTACTTTTCACTTGAAAAGGAAAGTGTGGCTGGAGAGGAGATGTCTGTCGGAGTGTACGTTCCAAAAGAGATGAAAGAATGTTGCACGAGTGTTGTGCGTGCAAGGAACCGTGTGAATAGTCAGAAAAAAAAAGGAAAAAAAAAAGGTGCCAGCGAGAGATCGGGGCTTGTGGGGTCGGAGCGTGGCCTGATCATCGCTTCATTTGTGTTGTATAACGTTCTGTTAATATCATTCGATTTTTCTATTTTATATAATTTTTAAAGTCATGTTTTATGTAAACCATTCGCATTACTGATCCCAATCAGTTGTTTTGTACCATTCTATATTTGGCCCCCTGTGGGCAATAAAGAAATTGCTATTTCGTCTGCCGTTAAGTTCTGAGTTCAAATTCTGCCGAGGTCCACTTTGTCTTTCATCATTTTGGGGTTGATTAAATAAGTACCAGATACGCCCTGGGATCGATGTAATCGACTTAATCCATTTGTTTGTCCCTGTTTGTCCCCTCTATGTTTAGCACCCTATGGGCAATAAAGAAATAAATATTTTCTGCCTCTGAAGCCAAATACCAGTGTTTATTATATAGTCCTAGCTTTGTTAATGATGTTTTTTGCGCGAGGAAAGCTCGCCTGAAACATTTTTCGTAAGCACCTTGGGACGTTTGACAAAATAAGAAAAAAAAATTTTTTAGCAAGTATGAATAAAGCATCCATAGTAAAACATCTTTTTTCTGGAAATTTCAATAAAATTGTTAGTGGAGCTGTTACAGAAATGGACATGCTTCTACCTAAATAGACACCAACGAAATATTTGAAAGAGGGAGTCACTTTAGTAAGAAGTAGAAGTTTTACATATACAATCATATGAAACCATAAGGAATTTTTTTGGCAGGTAACACTTAATTTCATTCAATTTGCCACAAGGGCAGTTGGCAGGTAACACTTGCAATGTATCCAAACGATTAGCTTATCAGAGTTGTTGCCATTATTTGAGTTATTTTCTTTGGCCATGTTTTTTTATGCAAATTATTACTGCCCGTGATTTCAATATTTAAAATCCTGTTTGTTGGTTAAACGATTTCATATTTTCCATGTACGGTTGCGAGTATGATCAAATCGTCAACTTTCGTGGTACTTTCCAGTTAAAAACGTTTAACGTTCCTTTTCGTAAAGTATAACAATGATTTTTCTAATTATTTCTCGAGTTATTGAAATTATCATTGCTTCTATTTCAATTTTCTTTTTCCAAGTCAGAAAAGATTCAATTAATTTAATACAATTTCCCTACGTTATATTGTGCGTCCAAACATGTTTGATTTAGTATTTCATTATGTTCCTAAATTCTTATTCTACACATTCAGTTTGGAAGTTCTCAAATTCTGAAGCACTTGAGTCTTAACATGTGAACTCTCGCATAAACAAATAAAGTATTTCATTCCAAGAAAAACACCATAATAATTATTATTACATTATCCTAAGCATAACCATCCACCAGAGTTACAAATGCTTTCCAAATTAATATACATAAACATTTTTTATAGATGTCTAAACTTTCAAAACATTAGGTAGCTCTAATTGTATATAATATAAATTATTTCATATCGTGATTAATTATCTAACATTATCTGTGTAAATATAGATTGGTAAAATATCACGGAGCGCAAAAAAGTTTGCTGTTATGCGTCAAAATACTTGCCTAATTAAAATACATATGCATCATTATTTTTCATATGATTAAAAGCACATGGACCCTAATAATTAATTTTTCATTCTGTATACATACGATCTACATACATATATACATACATAAATATATATATATATGTATGTGTGTGTATGTTTGTGTATATATAAATGTATACATATATATATGAATACAAACATGCGAACAAGCATACATACGTACATATGTATAGTCATATATACATATACATACATATATATATATATT
>NW_026343289.1:0-264 GCF_001194135.2 Octopus bimaculoides | reverse complement strand
TATATATATATATATATATATATATATATATATACATATAGATATAAGTATGTACGTATATGTATGTATATATTCATATATTTATATATATTATTTATATGATACATAATATATATATATATATATATATATATATATATATATATATATGATGAACTGTTCTGTGATGGTAAGATCAACAAGAAAAGTACTCCATCTAATGAGAAATAGATACTATTTAATAGACACAATACATGTTTTTATGTGCTACTAATAGTTTCTTGT
>NW_026343288.1:0-249 GCF_001194135.2 Octopus bimaculoides | reverse complement strand
CTGTATGATTTAGGCTCTTCCATGCCTCCGTGACTCCGAGATATTTTTGTGATGTTGAATTAGATATCAGAACAGTAATCAGCACAATACGATTAAGCAGGATTTTGTGTGGGGCTACTGTTCTGATTTATGCAGAGATTTTCAATTATATTAACTTGAAAGTAGACATGCAATGTTGTGCCCGAAATCATTTCTACAATTAAATAGTGTGAGAGTAAAGGATTACAATCCAGTGCGGTTTATTGTGAG
>NW_026343287.1:0-213 GCF_001194135.2 Octopus bimaculoides | reverse complement strand
TGAGAGGGCCTACATCCTTGCGAAAATCGTTAGCTAAAACGTTGTAGTTTATCCTATTAATCTTAAAGATGTCAAAATCATCCTTATTTTCAGTGTTGTTTTCTATTTTTCCAGCATGCATTACTGCTAGCCGGTTCGCTAGCTCTCGATTCAAGCTACGAACCGCTATGTAGCAGTTTTCTTCTTCTTTCTTTCTATCTTCCTCTTTCTTTC
>NW_026343286.1:0-267 GCF_001194135.2 Octopus bimaculoides | reverse complement strand
AATAAGAAGCAAGAGATGATACAGGCAGTGGATCAGGAGTGGGATGTGGTTGTAACAGAGAAATAGATGGTTGTAGAAAACAGTACAGGGGAATGTAATGTGTGATGAATGGGGATTGAGGTTCGGTTTGACAGGTAATATCAGTAAGGGTGGTGGGTAGGATAGAAGTGACTAAGAGATGAGAGTCAAAGGAGTAGATGATGAGCATGACATAGGGGCACTGGGGAAAGAGATGCAGAAGTACATAAGAGGTAGTTGTAGTGAGTG
>NW_026343285.1:0-245 GCF_001194135.2 Octopus bimaculoides | reverse complement strand
GTATGTATGTATGTATGTATGTATGTATGTATGTATGTGTGTCCGTATGTCTGGATGTGTGTACATATGTGTGTGGATATATGTGAGTATATATGCGTATGGGCTTGAAAGTTTCAGGTTGTACATTTGCAATGTATGTAGTATACAGATAAACATAGATTTCTGTGTGTGTGTTCATGTGTGCGTGCGTGAACGTATTTGTGTGTGTGCGTTAGTGTGCGTGCACGCACGTATGTGAGTGCGTG
>NW_026343284.1:0-409 GCF_001194135.2 Octopus bimaculoides | reverse complement strand
ATAGATAGATAGATAGATAGATAGATAGATAGATAGATTGATAGATATTTGCATGTAGGTGTGTATATGAATGTGTAAGTTAACATACACATTTGTCTATGTATATGGATATATATGTATTTTAATGTCTATACATTTCAGTATTAATTTATATATGTATATTTTTATGTCGATATAGGAATTGACTTGAACATAAGTATTATGTCGAAGTATATATGGAGATCGGATTATATATGCATTTACACATGTGTATATCTGCATACAGAAGCATATGTAAGCATGTGCGTGCAAATACGTGTGTAAATGAGTATATATGTTGTATGAGTGATAGGAATATCTTTAGGTATATATTTATGTATGTGGGTGTTTGTGTACATACATACATACATACATACATACATACATACAT
>NW_026343283.1:0-488 GCF_001194135.2 Octopus bimaculoides | reverse complement strand
TATATATATGTATGTATGTATGTATATATATATATGTATATTATGTATGTATAATATTTCATTTCATTTCAAAGTTTCAGCTCAGAGCTGCGGCCATGCTGATGCACCACCGTGTGATATATATATAATATATATATTATACATACATACATATATATATATACATATATATATATATATATATATATTATACATACGTATATATATATATATATATATATATATATACATATACATACATACATGCATACATACATACATACAACCATACATACAACCGTACATACATACATACATACATACATACATACATACATACATGCATACATACATATACGAGTGTGTGATGAAAAGTTCCTGGCTTTGATTAAAGAAAATACAGGCTGGTCAGTTAATTATGATTTTATTGAACATATTCTCCTCTCAGATTCACAAACTTATTGCAGCAGTCCTTCAGTTTTTCAAAGCCCTGTAAAAGAACTCGGAAG
>NW_026343282.1:0-437 GCF_001194135.2 Octopus bimaculoides | reverse complement strand
TAGTGATCATGAACACTATTTTGAATTATCTTTAAAAGAACTTATTAGCTAACGATAAGATAATGATACTATTTAGGAGACACATAGGTACGCTTTATTTATATAATGTGAATAAAAAATAAAAATTATTATCGGATTTATATTAGTTTATAATAATGTGTTTACTAATGTTTAAGGGACTGAAAAAAGAAAGGATGTTAGGAAATCACAAGGATAATCAATACAGGAATCTGATGATTGATTTAAGTAGATTAGATGTTAAGGATAGAGATCAGGAATATATGTTATAAAGTTTCAATTACCAATATAAATATGTGCTAATTGATAGTTCTAGATGACCATAATAGAAGTAAAGTACTATAAATTTTGATAACTTTAGTTATTAAATAAATAAAAGTCCTATTTTTTAAAAAATTTAAAAGTGCGAGTAGAGCAAT
>NW_026343281.1:0-242 GCF_001194135.2 Octopus bimaculoides | reverse complement strand
ATGCTTCACCACCTCATCCCATGTCTTCCTGGGTCTCCCTCTTCCACAGGGTCCTTCCACTGTTAAGGAGTGACACTTCTTCACACAGCTCTTCTCACCTATATGCAGCACATGACCATACTGGTGCAGTTGTCTCTTGCACACCACATCTGATACTTCTTATGTCCAACATTTCTTTCAGGGCGCTTACACTCTGTCGTGTGTGCTCACTGACATTACACATCCAGCGGATCATAATATAT
>NW_026343280.1:0-307 GCF_001194135.2 Octopus bimaculoides | reverse complement strand
ATAATAATAATAATAATAATAATAATAATAATAATAATGATAATCATAGTTTCAACGTTTGGCATATCGCCAGAAAGTTTGAAGGATGGGGTAAGTCGATCAAATTGACCCCGGTGCTCAGCTGGTAGTTATATTATCGATCCCCAAAGGATGAACTGCAAAGTCAGCCTCGGTGGAATTTGAACTCAGAACGTAAAGAACGACGAAATACCGCTAAGCATGTTACTCGGCGTGCTAACCATTCTAGCAGTCGGCCTTAAGAAGGATAATAATAATAA
This sequence comes from Octopus bimaculoides, assembly GCF_001194135.2. Classification (NCBI taxonomy): domain Eukaryota; kingdom Metazoa; phylum Mollusca; class Cephalopoda; order Octopoda; family Octopodidae; genus Octopus; species Octopus bimaculoides. The sequence continues at coordinate 29 of NW_026343280.1, read as the reverse complement.
TAATAATAATAATAATAATAATAATAATA
>NW_026343279.1:0-252 GCF_001194135.2 Octopus bimaculoides | reverse complement strand
ATAGTGTATTCTTATTTGTATTAGGAATTACATGATAACGTGGCTGCCCGCCAATAATGTTTTCCACGTGCTCAATGAGTAAAGACTAGCACACTGTGATAAAGCAACTGAAACTTACATGTATGATGTGTGCGTGTGATTGCGTGTGTATGTGTGTATGCGTGTGTGTATATGTATGTATGTATGTATATTTGGCGGAGTGGCATGACATATAATTGAAAATTTCATAGTGCGAGCGTTATGGACAATAGA
>NW_026343278.1:0-444 GCF_001194135.2 Octopus bimaculoides | reverse complement strand
GTATGTATGTTTATGTATGTATGTATGTATGTATGTGTGCGTGTATGTATGTGTGTACGTATGTATGTGAATCTGCAGTTGTTTGTTTGTGAGTGTGCGTATCGGTGTTCATGTATAAGCATCGGTATATACATGTGTGTATGCACATCTATGGTATCATAAATATGTGTGTATGCAGGCGAATATGACCACACTCACAACGAAATACATATATATTCATTTATGTGAAAATCCATACGTGAGTGTGTATGTATGTCTGTATATATATAGATACATACATACATACACAAACATATACTTGCTTACATACATGCATGTGAACTGGTGTATGCACAGCTAGTTGTTCTCTTTTCACACTTATGTATGCAGGTATGTATGTACGTATGTATGTATGTATATATATATACATACACACGCACACACACACACACACACACACATATA
>NW_026343277.1:0-615 GCF_001194135.2 Octopus bimaculoides | reverse complement strand
CACACACACACACACACACACACACACACACACACAGATAGAGTCTGAGTCTGTCAACCTGCTGTGAAGTACGAAGTGGGGTGTCATACTGACATATGTCACAAGTAGTAAGTTAATCCCCGACCGTAGAAGACTGCAGCTACGGAGCTGTATAATTATAGACATACACATACATACATATTCACATGTACATACGTATATTTGCGGGATCACGTGTCCATGTGTCTTTATAAGTTGATGCTACACGCACGCGTATGTGTGTGTGCGTGTGTGTTTGTTAGCCCTATAAGAAACGGTTGATATTTTGTTGGTATATATATATATATATATATATATATATATGAAATAATTACAAGCACAACTTCAGACTGAAAGAAATGTCATAATCCGAGAATCGAACCATTTATCTAATGCATTCTAGAGATCAGGCCACCCAACACAACAAGTAAACATTGACAATTTCATTATTTACATTATTTACATTTGACAGATATTTGTCATCATCTTGTTTGTTGTTAACACAACGTTTCGGCTGATATATTCTTCAGCCTTCATCAGGTGTCTTGGGAAATTTCGAACCCGAGTTCTCATTCCTAAGGTATTTTTCGATGTTGT
>NW_026343276.1:0-378 GCF_001194135.2 Octopus bimaculoides | reverse complement strand
CACACACACACACACACACACACAATATAGAGATACAATAGAGTGTATATTACTACATATACACTATATAGGGGTGCACAGATATTGTCTATATTATTGTATATACACAATATATAGATACAACAGTATATATATATTACTTTGTATATGCAGTGTAGAGATACATAGATATGATTTATATTGGTTTATATTACTATATACACACAATGTAGGGCTACAATAGAGTGTATATTACTATGTATACACTATGTAGGGCAACAATAGTTTATATAGACTAAGTCTACATTGTGCTAGTGGACATGGTATCACATTGTTCACTGCATCTATCAATACTACTACTACTACTACTGCTACTGCTACTGCTGCTGTTGTTTTTGT
>NW_026343275.1:8149-9535 GCF_001194135.2 Octopus bimaculoides | reverse complement strand
TTCAAACTTTCCCTATTAATTTCATTGTCTTTTGAATTATGAACATATTTGCATCATAAGCGTTTTTTTGTTGTAAGGCTTTCTTTTTTAGTTGATTTTCACCTAGCAAGACTTATCGTAGATGGTGTAATAAGTCACACCCGGAGACGGTCGGGTTATACTGCTAGTATATTATAAAAGTATACATCTATGAGTTTTATGTGTTTAAAATACATAGCAAAGACGTGTGTGTATATGTAGGTATATATCAATATACATGTGTATAAATGTTCCTTTATGATGTATATGCTTCTTCCCTAATAACTTGCAGAAGAATGGATATTCTTCATGGAATTTCCTCCAAATATGCTTCAGATGGTGTAGATTCCGATTATATGGGGATTTATTGGAAAAACTTTTTCCTTTCACAACAAAGGCGAATCTTGTGAATTTTCTAAAACTGCTTTTCCCACCCTGGGACAAACGGTTTTCACAATGATTTCCGATTTCATCGGAATCTAAAGCATCTGAAAAATATTTGTAGAAAATTTCATTAAAATATAATTTTGTGAAAGTTGTGAGGAAGCAAATTCGCCATAACTACAGATATATACCCCCGTCGACTTTGTTTCCTCATAACTTGCTGGGAAAATGGATATTTTTTAATGAAAATTTCAACAAATAATCACTTAGATCCTGTAGATTGAGTATTTGTAAGGATTTGTTGGAAAAAGGTTGCGGAAAGGAATTTCGCAAAATTCACACCACCCGGCATTTCCCCCCCTCATAAATTTGAGGAAAATGGATATTTTTGAATGAAATTTTATAGCAATTACTTTCAAACGGTGTAGGTTACGATTACAAAGAAATTTTTTGGCAAAATGTTTTGTAAGGGGTCGAGGAAAAAGTGTGTGATTTAAGGGAGATTTGGCTGTTGTTTCTAGCACACCAGCCTCCTTGTCTTCTTTCTTTTCTAACTCAAATAATTTATTGATGTTTTTCAATATTTTCCCTCAGAAACACATTTATCTTATAAAAAATAAAAAGAATATTTTTTAAATGTATGATTATTATTTTTAGCCCCACTTCTTGGCCCCGATTCTTTCTCTTGATATAATTGTCAAATATTGGAGAGCCTGAGAAGATTATTATTGCTGGGATTTAAGCACAAATTTCGAACTGTCTGTAATTTAAACTGTGATTTCAAAAAAAGAATTTTAAATCTTCTTCTTGAGGTTTTATAACCAAATCTTTTTAAATTTGGAAGAATTAAGAAACAGATTTTTCATGGTCGTATGAATTCTTGTGTGAAGGAGGCAAATTAGCAAAAATCTTGGGAATAATCCAAAGGGAAAAAAAGTTACAAGGGGTTATATGGGGTGCTTAAAGCAGAATTTCGTCAGAGAC
>NW_026343275.1:2057-6365 GCF_001194135.2 Octopus bimaculoides | reverse complement strand
TAATCTGCCTCAAATTACTGCCAACTGGGTATATCTGTCTATCTATCTTTTTTGATTTCTTTCTCCTCATGAACACATTTAATGGTCCATTGCTGGGATTTAAGCACAAATTTCGAACTGTCTGTAATTTAAACTGTGATTTCAAAAAAAGAATTTTAAATCTTCTTCTTGAGGTTTTATAACCAAATCTTTTTAAATTTGGAAGAATTAAGAAACAGATTTTTCATGGTCGTATGAATTCTTGTGTGAAGGAGGCAAATTAGCAAAAATCTTGGGAATAATCCAAAGGGAAAAAAAGTTACAAGGGGTTATATGGGGTGCTTAAAGCAGAATTTCGTCAGAGACAAAATATGTATGAATGCTTAATGGACACTAGCAGAAATAGACAATGCAAGAAATAGCAGCCAAATCTAAATCACAGGTCTCTCTCTCTATTTATCGAAATAGCTGGCTCTCTGTCTGTCTGCTTATTCTAACCGTTCTTCTCAGCATTTTGGATGAGAAACCTTCCTTGGAATCTTCATCTGCATTGACATTGTCGCAGGGCACCTACGGAGACTACTGCTTTCTACCATACACATATGTAATTATTCTTTGTCCATTGGCACAAGGCCTGAAAATATAACAGAGGTAGCTAATCGATCACTTGATTGCTACTTAATTTATCCACCCTGCAGTGATGGAAGGCATAATCGACTCTGGCAGAAATTGAACTCACTATCTCAAGACTGACGACATTCTATTAAGTACTTTCTCTGGAGTGAGAACGATTCTGCCACCTCCACTGACCCCCTCTGTCTGTCAGTCAATCCATCCATCCATCCAATCACACACCCACGCACAACACTCACTCTGCTGGCATCCAGTTGCATAGCCCCCACCCCTCTCCAATATGGAGTACTGCTTAGCAGTTCTCGCCCTCTCCTCATCATGCTCGACCACTTCACCACTCTTCCTGATCATGGATCTATCGAAAGAAGACCCGATCCAATGGGATTTATTAGGATCTTCCTGCTCTCATGGACATAACGAACCACAACAAATATCATTAATGAGAAACATTCTTCTACAGTCCAATCTGTGTCTCCCTGATCATGGAATACTCAGCCTATAGTCTTCACTCAATACCACAATCCAATAGCTGGGATGTCCCAGAAACAGCTGCCAGAGACCATCGTTACAAGTGTTGCATTATTTCACCATTTGTTATGTAGCTAAATTTTTGGACTAAATAAAACGAAATCAAATGCTCCAGTCTTGCCTTGACTAGGTGTTTGCCTTTCCTCTCTCATGTAACCAAACTCTCATAAATCGAACTGCCTCCTTCAAAACTTGCACAAACAATAAAGACAAAGCAAAATTATTACCTGCTTTTATAGCAAGTTGATGCAGGTAGTTTATCCCATCCCCCTCCAACTTTTACATCAGGCCATTGAAACAAACCACATTATTTATGGGATGACCCAGTATATATATGCATAACAGCTCTTCACTATTTCTCTGTGTGTGTACACAAGGGGGTACATAAAAGAAACTGGAATTTTACAATATCACTTTATTCACTTAGTTTTACATATTTACACTTTTATCACCTTCAAAGAATTCCCCATCTGAAGCAATACAAAGATCCAAACGCGTTTTGCACTGTTCGAAACAGTCCTGGAACTCTTGTGTGAAGTGATGCCTTTTTAACTCCCCCCATTGTTTTTTTCCTTCACCCTCCTCTACATCGGCAAATTCCCTAGCACCAGCTTTCGTCACCAATGATGCATTCAGTCGTGACTGTTTTTCATCTTCCGTAAACAAACGAGGCACAAGTTTTGCTGTAACTCTTTTCATTTGCAATTCTTCTCTCAAAATTCGTTGCCAGAATCTCCAAGACGCTCCAATCATATCAACAAGTTCGTGAATTGTTCAGTGATGGTCCACTAAGATCAATTCACGAACTTTTATGATGTTTTTATTTGTTCAGGAGGTTGTCGGTCGCTCTGAACAAGATAGATCTTCAAGCGACAAGTGACCACTCCTGAAGTGGGAAAACCACTCATAAACTTGTTTTTATTTTCTTCATGGCAGTGTCCTTGTAAGCTGTTTGAAGCATGACAACTGTTTCGGCCACCGTTTACCCCAGCCGAAAATATAATTTCATGGAAGCACGCTGTTCCTTCGTTTCGGCCATCACAAAAATTAAGAAACATGGGAGAAACACTGCAAAACAAAGATGGACCATGTGGCAGTAGGACCTCACTGGACAATGCCAGTTGGCAGATTGATGCCTGACGGTTGCATCAAGTGGCGTGAAGTGGCGGAAACCTGAAGAACAATGTTTCTGGTTACTTTTGGGTACCACCCCCTCGTATGACTAAGTGGTGAAGGTGTTTCACTCATGATTGTGAGATCGTGGGTTCGATTCCCAGACTGGGCGTTGCGTTTGTCCTTGCGCAAAGCACTTCATTTCATGTTGTGATCACTTCGACATGTGGCACCTGTACAGGTAATGTCGATCTGATGGAGGGAGTGAACTTATTTCTACACAAACATTTGATTACTATAAACAAATCATCTGTGTAGTTGTTCGGTAAGAAATTCTCGAATCCTCATACGTCGTCTAACGACGGGAGATTCCATCATGTATATATATATATATATATATATATATATATGTGTGTGTGTGTGTGTGTGTGTGTGTGTGTGTGTGTCTGTGTCTGTATACACACCATTTTTTACATGTTTTATCTACACTTCTTTCAATCATTTGACTGCAGCCGTGCTGGGACACTGTTTTGAAAGGTTTTATAGATGTAATTTAGTTGCTATTTCTAGCATATGTTGTATATATTTGTGCGACTGTCTTCATTTCAGTCCTTTATTTAATTACGATTATGAAATGCCAATTAAAATCATATTCAAACAGGAATTGAAATTTATGATGTCAGCAGGACCTGCTAGACATGGCAGCCGAATCTTCCTGAAACCACAGTCTACGGTTTATATGTAGAAGAAAAGAGACCTTTTTACTATCGGCACAAGGCCTGAAATTTGGGGCGAGGAGACTAGTCGATTACATCGACCCAGTGTTTCACTGGTACTTAATTAAACGACTCCGAAAGGATGAAAGTCAAAGCCAACTGCAGCAGAATTTGAACTCAGACCATAGCGACGAGCGAAATACAGTTAAGCACACTGTCCAGCATGCTAACGATTCTGCCAGCTTTATGGAGAAGAAAAAATAATAAACAACTCTGGTATATATTTTGACATAAAGTTTATTATTTTTCTGCAATTATATAATACACTTTTATATATACAATATATTATAAAATATATGTATATACAATATATTTATGTATATATATGTGTGTGTGTGTGTGTGTCTATGAATGTATGCTTACATATGTGTGTATATATATATATATATATATATCTGTATATACAATATATGTATGTATATCTCTCTATATATTTAAATCATTGTATTATATATATATTCATTTTTTGTTTTCTTTTTTGTTGTTGTTGTCTTTATTTACTTCTTTAAATAAAAAATATGAAAAATGAAGAAAAAATTTTACACTTACTCATACATACGTATACTTACATCCATCTATACGCACATACACACTTACTCCATACAAACACCCACATGCCAATATGTAGACACGTACACAGAATTCTATACATAGATCCATACATATATACATTTGCATGTGTGTATATGCGTGCGTGCGTGTAATTATAATAAGGGCTTAGAAAAATTGTCTAGCCTATATGCTGAGAAATAGACTCTAAATCGTTTCAGCACTCAAACAATTTCGAGTCTATTTCTCAGCATAGAGTCTAGTAAATTTTTCTAAGGCCTTATTGTAATTACAATTATAATTTTCACCTTAATTGGTTTCATTTTATAAGCAGGCGACTGATAAAATCTTTTTCAAAAAAGTTTTATCCTCTGTTATATATGTGTGTGTGTGTGTGTGTGTGTGTGTAAATGTATACCTATATGTGTGTGTGTGTGTGTGTGTATATATATATATATATGTAAATATGTACATATATATATATATACATATACCCATATTTGTATATATATGCGTGTGTATTAGCGCATGTGTATGTATGTATATATATAAATATATATATATATATACACACACATATATATATATATATATATATATATATAAATAAATATACATATATATGTATATATATATATATACCCACATTCGTTTATACATGTGTTTGTCTCTTCCTCCCTTCTTATAGAAGGTAAAAGCACTTAGACACACACACACACACACACACACA
>NW_026343275.1:789-1181 GCF_001194135.2 Octopus bimaculoides | reverse complement strand
CCGGGTTCAGTCCCACTGCGTGGCACCTTGGGCAAGTGTCTTCTACTGTAGCCTCGGGCCGACCAAAGCCTTGTGAGTGGATTTGGTAGACGGAAACTGAAAGAAGCCCATCATATATATATGTATGTATATGTATGTGTGTGTATATGTTTGCATGTCTGTGTTTGTCCCCCCAACATCGCTTGACAACTGATGCTGGTGTGTTTACATCGCCGTAACTTAGCGGTTCGGCAAAAGACCCCGATAGAATATGTACTAGGCTTACAAAGAATAAGTCCTTGGGTCGATTTGCTCAACTAAAGGTGGTGCTCCAGCATGGCCACAGTCAAAATCACTGAAACAGGTAAAAGAGTAAAGAGTATATATATATATATATATATATATATATATAT
>NW_026343273.1:0-426 GCF_001194135.2 Octopus bimaculoides | reverse complement strand
AAAAATAAAACTACTGAATAGTAATAATAATAATAATAATAATAATAATACAGTGGCTCTCATGGCTTTCGATCTTAACTGATTGGGAATGTTATGTACATTATTTTGTCTTGGTATCAAAAATGGGCTACAGCAAATATTCGGCTCAATACCACAAATTTGCTTGTCAGTTGCTTGACCTTAACCAGTTGAGCATGCCCCTCAGTTGCTGATGATATGTGCAACTCTATAACTTTTTTTTTGCTTGCGAGTGTATGAGTGTGAGGTTGTTGTGTGCGTGTGTGTGTGTGGGTGTGTATGCGGGTAGATATATGTATATATACATATAGGTATAGTTTTTGGCGAGTATGTGGGTGAGCATGCGTGTGTTTCAAGTGAGGGTGGTTTAGTATATAAATATAGGCGAATGTACGGATTGGTGCGCTT
>NW_026343272.1:0-337 GCF_001194135.2 Octopus bimaculoides | reverse complement strand
TCTCATACAGTTAATAATCATGTTTTTTCTTTAGCAATTGTAAGTGGCCAAAGCTCCTCTACCGTTACTACACTTGGCAGGGAGTCATATTTTTTATTACCCACATAGACGGGGACAAACACCATCGGGGAACTAAAATTATAAAATGGAGGTATAAAGAAAGAAACAAAATAAAAGAAAAGAATGAATTATGAAAAAGATGATATAATGAGGCGAAATTCTCACTCGACCCCCCCGACGTCGAGTGGTTACATTGATACCGTTTTGTCCTTCAGTACCTTAACTCCAGCAGTTGAATTCCATAGTCCTCTTTTAGTTCAGTATAATTAGTCCTTTT
>NW_026343271.1:0-233 GCF_001194135.2 Octopus bimaculoides | reverse complement strand
TGCACTTTTACCCGGTTGGTTAGTTACGGTTTTGTTTCTCTAATGTTCGTTGCATCGTGGGCATGTGATTCAACATATCAGTTTTTTTCCTTTTACATTTCATATTAGCATTCCCCTTTAACTCTTTCCCATTCTTGAATTTTCTGGCTGGTCCCTATTCTATTACAAATGCATTGTGTGTTAACAAATATTCTGCGATAGGTTATTTTTAGATAACCACAACCATCTATTTA
>NW_026343270.1:0-333 GCF_001194135.2 Octopus bimaculoides | reverse complement strand
CATGGGGAAATATCTTACTTTGAAACAGGTGAATGTTGGCAACAGGAAAGGCATCTGGACAGCGAAAATTCACGTCAATAAATATCATCTGACCAATGAGAGAATGGCAAATGTGGACATGGAGAACAATGATGACAGATGACTGGTATGGTTTGTCTCTCATACGAATGTCTAAGGAAGTAGTTAAGCTGCTTCTATAAGCAAATGAATTGCCACATGTTACAATGATATGGCTTTTCTCCTGTGTGAAAACGTCAGAGACTAGATAAAGTGCTGTTTTTGGGAAATGATTTACCACAGGTATTACAGTGATATGACTTCTCTTGTATGAAT
>NW_026343269.1:0-240 GCF_001194135.2 Octopus bimaculoides | reverse complement strand
TCATTTTTGTTATTTATAATTTTTGTAGTTGTCTTGTTGTTTGTGTAGTTGTTGTGTGAGTAGATTTCGTTATTGATGGTATTGTTCCTTTATGATAGCAATGTGGTGATGTGATGGACGACACCCTGTTTTTGTAAAGTATTAAATGAAAATATGTTGTATGTGTCTATGTATGTATATGTATATATTCATATATATCTATATATGAATATAAATATATTTATATATGTATATATATAT
>NW_026343268.1:0-201 GCF_001194135.2 Octopus bimaculoides | reverse complement strand
CACGTGCAAGTAAACACAATCATTCACGTTCGTCAATGTGGCATAACTACTGAGTTGTACCCACCGACTATGGAAGGTCATAACTTTTTTTATGAAATTTTCTATGCATATATTATTTATTATGTAGATTCCGAATAGTGTTTTGGGAAGAGGATGGGGGACAATTTTCGGAAATTCCACTTAAATTCCTCTTAACTTCCA
>NW_026343267.1:0-380 GCF_001194135.2 Octopus bimaculoides | reverse complement strand
ATTTGTTTCTAAGTTACTTGCTATATTAGTAGATTGTTTTCTTCGGATTTGGTGATGTTATGGCAAATCTTAAGTGTCTTTCTTTGGATTCTTGCAGAATATAGGATTGCACTTTTCTGTAGATCGATAATTCATATCTCAATTCCAATAGTCTTCAGTAACACTTTCTGTCTTGTAATAATTGCACAAACCACCACAGCAATAATTGTCCTCTTAGTTTTCCACAATCTCTTCATCTCTCTGACTAAGTCCTCATAATTTTTAATTTTCTCACTTTCTTTTGTATCCATTCTATTGTCATAAGACGTCACACAGTATACAATATTGTGATGTTGATTGAAGATATTGTGTCTGCCGGGGATTTGTACTGTTTGTCAAGT
>NW_026343266.1:0-410 GCF_001194135.2 Octopus bimaculoides | reverse complement strand
TATATATTTATACATTGTGTGCATTAGCCAACAATGGAGACAATGTTATCATTAAGTCTGATAGAATGTGTATATGTATGGGCCAATGAAAAAGAATATGTTATCAGTAAACCTGATAGAAACAGATGCCAAATCACCGTCAAACCACACATGCTACTATCTTTAAAGAGTGAAAAAGTCTTGAAAAAAAATTAAGACCTGAATGATCATGACTGGAATGTCTTTGCTCACAAATTTTTGGGAGCAGAGTTGACCTTGGATAAACAACAATAACAACTACTTCCGAATAGGTACTTTTCAACAATCAAAATTTATATACATAATCTAAGTATTCTACATAGCCATAGAAATTCTGATAATAACAATAGTAATAATAATAATGATGATAATAATAATAATAATAATAATAA
>NW_026343265.1:0-242 GCF_001194135.2 Octopus bimaculoides | reverse complement strand
AGCCCTGTCTACCTCCTTGTTCCACCACCACATTACTCTGGGTTGAGAGGGGACTTTACCCTAGCCACAGATCTGGTCGGTGGCTCTCAGCAGGTTGTCCCACAGAAATCTCCAATTGTCTTCCACGTTGTATGATGCTATATCCCCTTCTATTTCGTCAAATGCTTCGAGTAATATGTCTCTAAATCTTCATCCATTTGCAGGGTCTTTAAGCTTCCACACCCTTCTCCTCCAAGCCAGTC
>NW_026343264.1:0-304 GCF_001194135.2 Octopus bimaculoides | reverse complement strand
AGAGAGAGAGAGAGAGAGAGAGAGAGCCAGAGAGTCAGAGAGAGAGACAGAGAGCGAGACCGAGACAGACAGACAGACAGACAGAGACAGAGACAGAGAGGCATATATACACACCTACATACATACACATTTATGTTTTCGCCATTTTTTATCTTTTGGCACTGATTACACTGGGATTCCGGTGCACTAAAACACACATACACGTATATATGGATATCTTCGTGTTCGTTTCTAACTTCTGGTGCATGTAAAAGGTATGTAAACGAGTCCTAGCAAGACCACTACAGTCCCTCTTTCAGAGCTT
>NW_026343263.1:0-473 GCF_001194135.2 Octopus bimaculoides | reverse complement strand
AATACGTTTCATAGCTAGCAGAACCTAGGAAGTAGTAATTATTCATACGAGAAATAATCTGCTAGCTACTCGTCGAGCAAAAGATACCGTACCTAGCGAAAACGTTTGCTCCAATCTGTTTTAAAATCCATCGTGGTCAATGTATCTTACAGAATTTCATTCCTATCCGTCAATAGGGAAATATTCAAGCAATACCTCGAATATTATATCCGTGCCCAACAACGCACCCGATGTGAGATCCCGATTGAGTACATCCCGATATGGAACCACCCTCCCCTAACACACCAAATTTTACAGTAACAGAAAACTCAACAAGAACTCCCTACTCAAATGGATCATGAACCCACAAAAGTTAACTTAAGAAGAATTTAGATAGTCCTATAAGGTGGTGCCATTAAGTTAGATATGGCCTGCACCAATCTTTGGTCGAAACATATTTAAGTTATCTATATAAGTTTTATATATATATATAT
>NW_026343262.1:0-250 GCF_001194135.2 Octopus bimaculoides | reverse complement strand
TGTGTGTATGTATACATGTATGCATGTATGTATATATATCTATATAGATGTACATCCATATTAATCTGTATTTACGCGCACACACACACACATATATCCATATATATTCACGTACAGGCTCACATATATACCTGTATATACGCATCTATCTTTGTATATATAAATATATTTCCATATATACGTACGTGTGCTTGTATGTGTATATACATGCGCACACACACACATGCATAGCTATACATGGGTATATATA
>NW_026343261.1:0-387 GCF_001194135.2 Octopus bimaculoides | reverse complement strand
TTGTGCCTCTGTGTGTCTCTGTTTTTATTAGCCCTTCGGTCAGTACATGTCAAGCGGTGTTGGTTTGTTTACGCACATGTGACTTTTAGAGCTTCGGCAAAAGAAACGATGAAACGTTTACTAGCCTCGAAAAATAAGTACTGCATCCATTGCCCGACAAAACCATTCTTGGCGTTGCTTCAGTATGGCCGCCTTCCAATGTCGCATTCGTAGATAAAAGATAAAAGAGCCATTGGTTGTTTCGGGACATCCAGCAACTGGCTAACCATCGACTGTTCGCTGCAGTGCAAACTCCATCATTCTTTGTTTCACAGAGGGGAACCCAATCTCCAAATATGCCAAAAAATTTAAAGAATACAGAAATGACCGCACACATACGCGAACGCC
>NW_026343260.1:0-423 GCF_001194135.2 Octopus bimaculoides | reverse complement strand
CTGAATCCTTTCACAGTATGTAGTAGTCCTTAAAGCTCTTCATCATCTTTGCCATATAGCTTTAAATCGTCCATATAAAATAGATGGCTTATTTTCCTGTTTTAAATTCTGTAGCCATACCCTGTTCTATTCAGTTCACTTGAGAGTGGTATTAGTGCTATGCAGAAAATTAATGGTGAAAGTGAGTCAGTTTATGCTAATATTGTTTGAGCGCAATACTCCATTAGAATGATATAATTTCAGCTTCGTGTTCCATAGTGACATATACTTTAAAAAATCTGAAATCACAGGAGAAATTTTGAAAATGGCCAGCGATTTCAGAATACACGAATACGGTATGATCTTTGACAACTATATCTGGCCTATTGGCCTCAATTTCTCTGTGTGTATTGGCATATCCCAGAGTATGGTTGCTTTCTCGTT
>NW_026343258.1:0-454 GCF_001194135.2 Octopus bimaculoides | reverse complement strand
ATATATATACATATATATATATATATACGGAAGGGAGAAAGAGAGAAGATGAGAAAGGAGGGAGAGAGAGAATGTTAGATGAAATGATAGATATGAAATAAGCTTGAATGTAAATAGGGGTTTACAAGAAAACATACAACGGAATCTAAGATCTACCAAAGATCTCTGTAAAATAAAATAATATTTACCGGTTATTTCAGCTGTTATGCTAGTTCCGTCTTCAAGTTTTTTCTTTCTCATTGCTTATCAAAGGCAAAACACCGAGAGTTAGGAATGGATTTCTGTGTTTGAGGTTGATAAGGGATGGGAAGAATGCTTGTAAGAGAAATCGATAATAGAAATAATCGGCCTATATGATATACATGTGTATGTGTGCCACATAGTGTATGTGCGTCTTTGTGTGTGTTAATGCGTGTGTATGTTTTGCATATGCTTTTCATGTTATCACACATAT
>NW_026343257.1:0-200 GCF_001194135.2 Octopus bimaculoides | reverse complement strand
CTATCTATCTATCTATCCATCTATCTATATATCTATCTATCTATCTATCTCGACTAACAAATGGTAAATTTGAGAGAAAAATAAATATTTCTTTGACTTTTAAAAAGTATTTTTTTCTTATTATTACTTTTGTTCTTCGTGAAATGAGGTTAGTTGATGGAACTCTGATTTAAAACAGCAAGTACTGTATATATATATAT
>NW_026343256.1:0-237 GCF_001194135.2 Octopus bimaculoides | reverse complement strand
TACGCATGTATGTATGTATGTATGTATGTATGTATGTATGTATGCATGTAACTATTGTTTTTTGCAAACATCTTCAAAATGACTTTCTAAAATGAAATTCCATTATGCAGCTGAGGAGTACATTTTCATTGTAAATTCTATGTGGTGTTCTCACTACATGCATAAATGGAGCTTGTAGGAAACGTACATACTGCTATAACCTATTGAATTTGTGTTGCTTATCTTCATATATATATA
>NW_026343255.1:0-485 GCF_001194135.2 Octopus bimaculoides | reverse complement strand
CAGACAGACAGACAGACAGACAGACAGACAGACAGACAGACAGGTGCAGAGAGCGTGAGTGTGTATATGTAGAAGCAGCGAACGCGTGTGTTTTAATAAATAGAAATAGCTTTGTCTGGGTATTACGAGAATGTATACAAATATATGAATTGTGTTCATGTACATGCATGTATATTTTTGTAAATCTCAGAGGAATATTTATATACTCGTCGTATGTATGTATGTTTGTATGTATGTATGTATGTATGCATGTTTGTACGTATGTATGTACGCATGTATGTTTGTATGTATGTATGTATGTATGTATTGCATTGAAAATTGCTAACTAAATGTGTGGTTCTGTGTGTTTTAATGAAGTGTTTATACGGTCACACACGCATGCGCACAACTATATATTTAGTTTCACATATGTGCGTATGTATCTGTATATATGTATGTGTGTGTGTGTGTTTGTGTGCATGTGTTGTGTGTGTGTACTTGCGTGT
>NW_026343254.1:0-247 GCF_001194135.2 Octopus bimaculoides | reverse complement strand
TTATATATATATATATATATATATATATACGTTTGTGTTTTTCCTTGTGTTTGTGTGTGGCTATGTATGTGGAAGTGGATAAGGTTTTGCTGTGTGTAAAGTGCTCGTGTGTACGTTTGCAAATAAGTGTGAGAACGGTTATCTATGTTTATATACTGTCATGTAAAGCTAGACCGACAAACCTATCTATCTATCTATCTATCTATCTATCTAGCGGTCTGTCTGTCTGTCTCTCTCTCTCTCTCTC
>NW_026343253.1:0-383 GCF_001194135.2 Octopus bimaculoides | reverse complement strand
TATTTGTTTCTAATTATATTTTAGCTTACGATATTTCTTTTCAAATAAGTTTCTTTTTATGGGTGGCTTGTCAAACATGTATTGGAATTAACTTGGCGTGTCGACGCTAAATCACTGACGTCTAGTTGGCTGCCATATTGAAATCTGTCACGATTAGAAAGCCATTTGATGCAAACGTTCTCATGAGGAAATATTAAAATGATTTCATCAAACGCAATGGACCAATAAACACAATGAATGAAACTTGTTTGTTTAAATGCTTTTATATGAATATTTATTTCATGCATTCTTAATAAAATTATCATGTAAATTCTCCGTAAACAAATACGCGTTTGCATGCATGCAGAAATAGGTACAGTTGCATATATAAATATATTGATACA
>NW_026343252.1:0-258 GCF_001194135.2 Octopus bimaculoides | reverse complement strand
GTGGCATGGTGCAGAGTCTTGTTGCCAGACATAGGGTCTTTCAGCAGCCATCCTCTTGACCCAGGGCAACACTACCTCTTCGAGGCACTTGATGTAGGCCTCTATGTTGAGTCTCAGGCCGTGTAGGAAGATGAATGCAGGCATAACGTCACCATCACTAGTGATCACTCCAGATACCGTGATGTTGACACGATGTTTGGTTTTTATCACTCTCGGCTCATGTACTCAGATTGCACTGTCCTTAGTTTGACTGCCAAA
>NW_026343251.1:0-243 GCF_001194135.2 Octopus bimaculoides | reverse complement strand
TATTATGAAAATCAAAGGTGGAATGTTTGGAAACTCTGTAAGTTGAATCAGCCTACGTTTATAACATTTCTTTGAAGATATCATTCTATATATGTAATGTCTTTATATAGATGAAATTTATATTTTATGAATGTATATGCATGTGAGTGTAGGCCCATTTCTGCGATGTGAGATATATGGGAGCGTGATACTTGAGGGGAGGCATTTAGTGCATGCATGTGTATGTCTCTGTGCATGGATCTA
>NW_026343250.1:0-365 GCF_001194135.2 Octopus bimaculoides | reverse complement strand
AACGGAGAAACAAAATGAAAGGGAACTGTAAACAGAACTAATGCGCATGCATCCATCAGAAAAAAGCACGGAGAGTAACTCTGATTACATCCCTTTATTCGTTAATAATTTTGATAATTGACTGATACACACTGAATCTCAAATGTAAGTGTTTCAAGGATGGAAGCGGCGCGGGGGGCGGGGTGAGGGACTAAAAAAGTGTCATCTCTTTTATCTCAAACTTGTTTCAGACAATACATTGTGGTCATGCTGGAGCACCGCCTTGAAGAAATTTTAGTCGAATGAATTGACCCCCGTACTTCTTTTTTCTCTTCATTAGGCTGATACTTAATCTCATTGCTAAATCGCTATACCAGGGGAGCGTA
>NW_026343249.1:0-216 GCF_001194135.2 Octopus bimaculoides | reverse complement strand
GTTGCACAATGCGTCTCCATCTTTCCTTTAACTTCAAAATACCCTCTTCCCAGAACTGAGGTGGTTTCATGGCAAAGAATTTATCAAGGTATCTTTTTGCGTCATACAAGGAATTGAATTTTTTACCATTAAGACTATTTTGCAGTTTTCCCTTTACGGAAAAAGTAAAGCATCAAGTGCCGAAAATGAACTTTCCTATCTTCCATTTTAAAGGGT
>NW_026343248.1:0-402 GCF_001194135.2 Octopus bimaculoides | reverse complement strand
CACACACATATATGTATATGCATACATATATACATATATCTATATATATATATTCTATACATAGAATATACATATATAATGTACATATATACACATACACACACATATACACACACGCATACACATATACATACATCACACATACGTATATAAATATATATATATATATCTCCCTAATAGTATTATATATATATATATATATACACGTGTATACATTCAACCATACATTTATCACAGTACAAACATACGCACACTCAAACACCCACCACCACCACCATCACACACCCACACCCACGCACATACACACAAAAACATAGGTTACTATAAATGCAGCTGTTTCTCACTTTCTGTATCTTTCTAATCTCTCTATCTCATTCACTCTTTCTTCCTCCACCATTCTCT
>NW_026343247.1:0-239 GCF_001194135.2 Octopus bimaculoides | reverse complement strand
GGTTGTGGGATTTTTTTTTTTTTTGTATCGAAGTATGATAAGCTGAAAAAATTTTTTTTTAGTTTTCACGGTAGGCGACCAGGGTTGCATTAACATGCACCTCCTTGGTCTGAAGAGTAGCCTGTGGTATACACCTTGCCTGGATATTTACCACTTCTGAGGTTCTGCTTACTATGAAACATATGTAGCCCAGATCTTATCTACTGCATTCCTTCACTCTTGTATATGTATGTATATAT
>NW_026343246.1:0-293 GCF_001194135.2 Octopus bimaculoides | reverse complement strand
CCATCTGGTTTCACCAGTCCTCAGTCAAACTGTCCAACCCATGCCACCATGGAAAGCAGACGTTAAACGACGGGTAGTCATGATGGGTATAATGGGCTTCATATATTTTACCCCAGTGTCAGTTTGACGGCATGCACTGCTCTCTCACTCAATCATAATAATAATAATAATAATAATAACGTTGAAAAATACATTAGGAATGAGAAACCAGGTTCGAAATTTCCCCAAACCATCTGTGGTTGTCATTAGGAAGGGCATCCAGCTGTAGAAACATTGCTAGATCAGATTGGAGC
>NW_026343245.1:0-241 GCF_001194135.2 Octopus bimaculoides | reverse complement strand
TCTATCTATCTATCTATCTATCTATCTATCTATCTATCTACCTGTATGTGCGTGCCTGCGCGTGTATGTATTTATATATGTGTATGTGTATATATATGATATATCGAGTATGCGATACAGTCATATATATCTAAGTATATACATACATACATATATACATACGTGTGACTCTGTGTATATGTATGTATAAATATGATTAGATATACACATAGATATATGTATGTACCTATGTATGTATGTA
>NW_026343244.1:0-661 GCF_001194135.2 Octopus bimaculoides | reverse complement strand
GGAGTTTTATCATGGCTACCGAATAAGTGTCACATATTTTGACAGTTAGATTCCTGTATTTACATAATATCGAGGTCTCTTTCTTTCTTTTGTTTTCTTTCCTATCAATAATATATATACGCAATACAGAAGAAAATTGTTAGTATTTATTTCAGTACTGTAATTACATTTTGGAAATGCTGAGAGGCTTTGTACGTCATTTATCTCGTAACTGGTTTATGATACATAAGGCTTAGTATGTACATGCATGGGGTTTTCCACTTTTCATGCAAAATGAATATGATTGAATATAATCTTCATCATCATCGGGTTGTGTTTGATTTTCAATTGGACATTGTCTTCCATTGACATTTATCTTTCATGAACTGCAATAATTGTCTCGGCAGCTAATGTGATTTGGTCTGTGTCGCGTTTTCAAAGTAGGGTATCCTTAACGATTCCCTTCTTTTTGTAGAAATAATTAGCGACACTTTCTTTCCCAAATTGGCTCTGAGAGTTTAGGTCGCTTATCATACAATCATTTTTTGCTTGATAGAGTGTTCCTTTTAGATTTCAAATAACATAAACCAGAATAGCTAAGTTATTATCCAGCAACATTTCATGTCTTTGGTTGTTGCTATCTATGTACATATATATTGAATGTGTGTGTATTTGTGCCTAT
>NW_026343243.1:0-426 GCF_001194135.2 Octopus bimaculoides | reverse complement strand
CATACACACGCACGCACACATGCACATACACTTACATATATATTTGTGTTGGTGCCTATGTGTATTTTTCCGTATATTTGAACCTTTGTTTGAGATTTTCGAGGACACAGTCAACACTTTGGGGACATATACACAATATTGGTTTAGTGAAAGTTGTGGAAATGTTGTTTAAAATACGTCCTTAATGGTAATAATAACAAAGAAACAACGGGCAGATAGATCGTAATGATTCTCACAGTAATATCTTAAGCAGAACATTAATGGAATCGGAAAGCTATGAGGAACAGCTGTCATGGCAACAATGATGAATTAACCAGATATCTAAATAGAAAGGTTGGATAAGGGACTTAACTCTGGTAATATCACTCTGAGATTTTGTTTATATTTTATCAAGAAGAGGAGTATATGTGTGTGTGTGTTTGTGTG
>NW_026343242.1:0-227 GCF_001194135.2 Octopus bimaculoides | reverse complement strand
TGCATGTATGTATGTATGTATGTATGTATGCGTGTGTGTGTATGTATGTACATATATATATACGTGTGTGTGTGTGTACATAACTTATTCTACTTATCTCTTTTATCCCACCTGGCGGCCTGATGTGCCACTTCATTTCCATTGAACGCACAAGGCACACGCTCACACAGAGACACACACACACACACACACACTCATTTCCTCTCGCTTTCCCTTTCTCTCTCTCT
>NW_026343241.1:0-409 GCF_001194135.2 Octopus bimaculoides | reverse complement strand
CAAGGTCACCAGCCCTCTTCCACACGCACATACATACTCTCTTATACATAAACACATGAACCTTCGTTTTGGGATCGCCACTACTTTATTATCTCCCGTACTTCCTAGCTCTCTTGTGTGACCCTTCTAACCGGCATTTGCCATGATACATCGCTAGCCACTACACATTTTATATTTTCTCTCCTTGTTTCTTTCTGTGGAAGAGCATAGGCTCGAAACGTTAAAGACTTTTTCACTTCCCGAGCGTTAAACTGATACATCTGTTTGTTGTCTAGACCACCTGTCTAGAAACGCAGTACATACCTATATATATAGAGAGAGAAAGAGACATACACATATATATGTATAATGTATATGTGTATATATTTATGAATACACACACACACACACACACACACACACACACACA
>NW_026343240.1:0-261 GCF_001194135.2 Octopus bimaculoides | reverse complement strand
TAGAATTCTGGCAAAACTGTGTAGCAACAGATCGCCAGCAACTGCTTCATTACAAATTGCCGTCATAGCTCCTGCTAAAAGGGATTACTCTGCTATGTATAATCAGGGCAGCGCAAAACGTTGTTTTGCACAAACATTTCTATAGCCAATTAGATGGATGAAATTTACGTACGCAAAACAGCCTTCAGACTTTCTCTATTAATTTCATTGGCTATTGAATTATGAACATATTTACATCATAAGGGTTTTTTCGTTGTAAGG
>NW_026343239.1:0-296 GCF_001194135.2 Octopus bimaculoides | reverse complement strand
AAATCAAATTTCCCAATATAAAATATATGTATATAATTTAAAGAAAAACCCGATTAAACAATTCAACAAAATCAATAAAATACAAAAAAGAATAAGTAGTTATTCTTTTTGTATTTTATTGATTTTTTTTTAAATAAGGTTTTTGTGATATATTTGTTTTCTGGGGGGTGTGAGTTTAATTCTTCTTTGTTAAATTATTTAATGGTGGTTTTTCTTTAAATCATATACATATAAATATAAATATACATATATATATAAATTTAAAGAATGGAGTAAACGCATGTTATAACTGCATA
>NW_026343238.1:1461-1975 GCF_001194135.2 Octopus bimaculoides | reverse complement strand
ATATATATATATATATGTAAATACTAGAATGCATACACATATATGTATATACCTGATTATATATATATATGTAAATACTTGAATTCATACACATATGTATATACCTGATTATATAAATATATATATATATGTAAATACTTGAATGCATACACATATATGTATATACTTGATTATATATATACACATTCACACATATACCTGTGTGTGTGTGTGTAAGTATGTATGTATGTATGTATGCACGTATGCTTAAGTATATACGTGTGTGTATGCGTCTATGTATGTAGGAGAAAGACATGCATGAACCCTGCCAGAAAAATTTCGGAAGAAGCACATGAATTAGGATTACTGTTACTAATAAACATGCCATTCTCTGCGGAATTGGTAAGAAGAATACGCATGTCTGGAGAATGGTTTCCTATTCTCACACTGACACAGAGAGTTGGCTAATTATCACACAGACACACATGTATATATATATATATATATATATATATATATATATATATATATATAT
>NW_026343237.1:122-346 GCF_001194135.2 Octopus bimaculoides | reverse complement strand
TGTGTGTGTGTGTGTGTGTGTGTTTATGTATGCATGTATATTTGCACACATGTATATTTTGCATGTATGTGTGTATGTATGTATGTATGCACGTACGTGTGTGTATGAATGTATGTGTATGTATGCAGGTATATATGTATGTATGTATGTATGTATGTTTGTTGGTATGTATCTGTGCTTGTATGCATGTACGTGTAAATATATGTATGTATGTATATCTTTAT
>NW_026343237.1:0-112 GCF_001194135.2 Octopus bimaculoides | reverse complement strand
TGCTTGTATGCATGTACGTGTAAATATATGTATGTATGTATATCTTTATATGTTTGTGTATGTGTGTGTGTATATATGTGTGTATATATACATACATATTTATGTATGTATG
>NW_026343236.1:0-719 GCF_001194135.2 Octopus bimaculoides | reverse complement strand
GCTTCATAAGACGATAGTGTAATATATTACGTTTTTTTTTTAATCAATATATTATGGTAGACCGTCATGAAATAACAACTACTACGTTTTTGTCAGTTTTAGCAGATTTTTTCGTCGATTTATGCAATCCCTTTTTGGTTGTTTCAGGAGAACAAAAAAGCACGTCTTTCTTTCACGAAACCGGAAGTATACATATATGAAGATATACGTTTATTAACAAATATATACGTATATAGATATATAGATATATAAATATAGGCGTAGGAATGGCTGTCTGGTAAGTAGCTTCGTTATGAACCACATGGTTTCGGGTTACGTCCCACTGCGTAGCACATTGGGCAAGTGTCTTCTACTATAGCTTCGGGCCGACCAAAGCCTTGTGAGTGGATTTGGTAGACGGAAACTGAAAGAAGCCCGTCGTATTTATTTATATATATATGTATGTGTGTGTATATGTTTGTGTCCGTGTTTGTCCCCCCCCCCAACATCGCTTGATAACCGATGGTGGTGTGTTTACGTCCCCGTAACTTAGCGGTTCGACAAAAGACCCGATATAATAAGTACTAGGCTTCTAAAGAATAAGTCCTGGGGTCGATTTACTCGACTAAAGGCAGTGCTCCAGCATGGCCACAGTCAAATGACTGAAACAAGAGTATATATATAAATATATACGTATATAAATATATATAAATATATATATAAATATATACGTATATTAA
>NW_026343235.1:0-338 GCF_001194135.2 Octopus bimaculoides | reverse complement strand
TTTCATTCTGTCTATCTATCTATTTAGCTTTCTGTCTGTCTATCTGTCTATCTATCTTTCTGTTTATTATATACGTGCGTAACTGTGTGAGTACAAGTGTATGTGTGTGTGCGTGCGTGTATGTGACTGTGTGTGTGTACATACACACACACTTACACACTCACACACACAAGCTGTCACATCCATGTATTATTATGAAGCTGGTCACCAAAGTAATCAACTTTAGCATTAAAAACTCATATTTTTACTGCACCAGCCTTCTGGAGTAGACATTACTTAGCTCACATAACTAGTTAGAACGACAATACCACATAGACTATAAGTTTATAAATACATAC
>NW_026343234.1:0-350 GCF_001194135.2 Octopus bimaculoides | reverse complement strand
TCATCATCATCAACACCATCGTTCTCATCTTCATTTGTGCATACGTATACTATATCACACGTACGTTGATTGTGTGTGTGTGTGTGTGTTTGTGTTTGTTTGTGTGTGTATGCATTCATATACACATACACATTTGTGCATGTATATATAGGGACACAGACGGAGCAGTATGTAGATATATGTACGTTTGTGTGCGTGTGTGTGAGTGTGTGTGAGTGTGTGTATGTATGCTTGTGCGTGTGTGTGTGTTTGTGTGTGTATTAAATACAGATTCACACATATACATAAATATACACATACATACACATACAACACATACATACATACACGCATACATACACACATATAAA
>NW_026343233.1:0-214 GCF_001194135.2 Octopus bimaculoides | reverse complement strand
TTTGTATATGTATGTATAAATGTGTACTGATATGTATATGTGTATATATAAAGGAGAGTGCATATGTTGTGTGTATATATACGTGTATGAGTGTATATATGTATTTATATATTTATATACGTGTATATGTATGTACATGTATGTGTATATTTATACATGTGTATGTGTGTATATATTTTTATATAAGAGTACATGTATATGTACACATGTATAT
>NW_026343232.1:0-283 GCF_001194135.2 Octopus bimaculoides | reverse complement strand
CCAAAACCACCACCACCACAACCAAAAACAACAACAACTACTACAATAATAATAATAATAATGATAATAATAATAATAAATAATAAACGTATGTAGGGAGCACCTTATAGGTGTAAATTAAGTAAATTCTGAAGAAAAAAGTTGTGTAAAATATCAGAGACCTTTTGGCTATGATATTTTTTTTTTTCTGAAGAAATTTAGAAATATATATATACAAAGTGGATACATAAAATGCGATAAGGAAAAAGAAAAAACATAAATGAAGAAAATACATCGATCGGAA
>NW_026343231.1:0-244 GCF_001194135.2 Octopus bimaculoides | reverse complement strand
ACAAATGCAAAACAAAAGTCAAACATAAAATGATAATAATAATAATAATAGAAATGATAATAACAAACAAATATTTTAATGGATAATTTGCAGTTATTGACTTGTTGCTATTGTTGTTGTAGCCGTTGCTATCGATGTTGCTGTTACTATTATTCTGAGTAATGTAAATATTGTTGTTGTTGACGTTGTCAATAACTGGATGTAGGTCACCTTCGCAATTTGCATAGACGAACCACGCCAGTTA
>NW_026343230.1:0-268 GCF_001194135.2 Octopus bimaculoides | reverse complement strand
ACAAATGATTTGTTTTTATGAAACTTTGTTCCTGAATTCAACAAAAAACAATTTGGTTAGAAATTACAAAACATTTTTTGTCGCCTTGAAAAGTTGGAAACAATAAAGAAAATTTAATTAAAAACCGAAGTATTGTTGTTTAATTATATTTAATTAGTGTACCAATATGTCAAACAACAGAGGATAATGATGATGATGGTGATGGTGTTGGTGGTGGTGATGATGATGATGCTGATGATGGTGATAATGATTGAGATGACGACGATAA
>NW_026343229.1:92427-95347 GCF_001194135.2 Octopus bimaculoides | reverse complement strand
ACACACACAAATACAGAAAAACACGACCACACACAAACATGTACATAAACCCAACAATTATATAAATATAAATATACGCATAGATATATACATACCTGTAGTATATATATATATTTAAATCCAAGGTGTTCAACGTTGCAGTGTATAAATAGTAAAAAAAACAGCCCCAAAGTCTAGCTGGTTTGCCGTAGACACATCCACACACCATCACAGGGATACCACGAACTGGTGGACACGAGATTAAGTCACTGGTCTAAGGTATATTCGTCTGTGGATATGTCTGTGTGTGCCTGCGCCTATATGCGTGTGTATGTGTGTATGTGTATGTGTGAGGGTGTAATTGTCTGTGTGTGTGTGTGTGTGTGTGTGTGTGTGTGTGTGTGTGTGTGTGTGTGTGGTTCTGTGTGTATGTACGTGCGTGTTCGATTCTCTCTGTCTGTCTCTCTCTGTCTCTCTGTCTCTTAACTGTTAAATGACGGTTGGAGAAATATAGACAGTCCTTCCCACAGACACATACATACATATGCGCACACACACACACACACACGCATACACGTACCTACACACACGTATATATATATATATATATTTATATATATATGTGTGTGTGTGTGTGTGTTGAGGGGACAAACACACACGCACACATAATTATATATATATATATAATTCAATAGGATACATTTTCATGCTATATATATATATATATATATATATATATATATATATATATATATATATATATATACATGTATGCGCATTCATGCTCAAAAGCACGTACGTACATGCATACATATATATACATACATACATAGACTCCCACAAAGATACGAGGCCACATACACACAGACACACATATACACACACACACTCACGTACTCACGCTCTCACGCACAAATATACATACATTTACATATGCGTATGTGTGCTTGCCTCTGTGTGTGTGTTTTGTGTGGAAGTCTCTCGCTTTCTCTCTCCCTCACTTTCTCTTTCTTTCTCTGTCATTCACTCCCTCTCTCTCTCTTTTATTCTCGCTTACTCTCTCTCTCTATGTATGTATATAAATATAAGCGTGGCTTGCTTTCTCTCTCTCTCTCTCTCTCTCTTCTCTTTCTCACTCTTTCTGTTTCTGTCTCCCTATTGCGCCCTCCTTCTGTCTCTCTCTCACCCCTCCCTCTCTCTCTCGCCCTCTCTCTCTCTCACACGCACACACTTTCTCTGAACATACACACATACATAGCTAGATAGTGAGACGGACAGACACACAGAGATAGACAGATAGATAGATAAAAGGAGGGGAAGAGGGAGGAAAGATAAAAGGAGAGGAGGAGGAGGGGTAGTGGGATTAAGAGAGGCGTGTGTGGGAGGAGATAAAAGTGAGACGTGAAAAAGAGAGAGTGAGAGAGGGGACAGAAAACTCTCATACTCCTCCTCCCACACTCACACACACACGCACACGATATATACGCATACATACACACATAAACGCATATATACGTATCTACACATTTGTGTATGTATATATAAGCGTGCCGCTGTGCGTGTGTGTGTGTGTGTGAGAGAGAGAGTGTGTGTGTGAGAGAGAGAGTGTGTGTGTGAGAGAGAGAGAGAGTGTATGTGTGAGAGAGAGAGTGTGTGTGTGTGTGTTCGATGGGGTTTTTGTGTCGTCTGCTTTTTGCTTCTCGTGCTGTGGCTGCTGCTTATTGTTTCTGTCTCACTTTCTTTCTCTCTCTCTTTTCCTTTATTTTCACTTCCTCATTGCCTCACTCTCCCTCTCACCCACCCTCCTCTCTCTCTCCGTCTCTCTCTCTTTTTCTACCAACTCTCTCTCTCTCTCTCTCTTCCCCCATCTATCTATCTATCTATCTATCTATCTATCTATCTATCTATCTATCTACCTATCTATCTATCGATCGATCTATTCATCTGTCTATCTATCTATCTATCTATCGATTTACCTCTTTACTCTTTTACTCTTTTACTTGTTTCAGTTATTTGACTGCGGCCATGCTGGAGCACCGCCTTCAGTCGAGCAAATCGACCCCGGGACTTATTCTTTGTAAGCCTAGTATTTATTCTATCGGTCTCTTTAGCCGAACCGCTAAGTTACGGGTACGTAAATACACTAGCATCGGTCGTCAAGCGATGTTTGGGTGGGGGACAAACACAGACACACACATACATATATATATATACATATACATGTATACGACAGGCTTCTTTCAGTTTCCGTCTACCAAATCCACTCACAAGGCTTTGGTCGGCCCGAAGCTATAGTAGAAGACACTTGCCCAAGATTCCACGCAGTGGGACTGAACCTGGAACCATGTGGTTCGTAAGCAAGCTACTTACCACACAGCCACTCCTACGCCTATCTGTATACTATATATAAATCGTTCTCTCTTTCTGTATTTCTGTATTTCTCTTTTTTTCTCTCTCTCTCTTTCTCTCTCTCTCTCTCTCTCTACCTACCTATCTATCTTTCTATCTATATCTCTCTATTTATCTACCTATCTGACTATCTATCGTGCTGGGCCGCTGAAATCTACAGGTTTTTTTCATTCTCTTTCATTTCTCATTGTTTCTCCGTTTATTTTGTCTTTCTGCTGAAGAGCGTAGGCTCGAAACGTAAAGGACTTTTCCATTTTTTCCCGAGCGTCAAACGAATACACTTGCTTGGTCGTTCCTACACTTGTCTTCGTCTTTTGTTTTTCTATAAATTTCAACTATCCATCCATCTGTCTATCTGTCTGTCTATCTATCTATCTATCTATCTATCTATCTATCTATCTATCTATCTATCTGTCTATCTATCTATCTGTCTGTCTGTCTATCTGTCTATCTGTCTGTCTGTCTGTCTGTCTGTCTGTCTGTCTGTCTATCTGTCTGTCTGTCTATCTGTCTGACGACGACGACGATGATG
>NW_026343229.1:90733-91611 GCF_001194135.2 Octopus bimaculoides | reverse complement strand
CCCCCCCGAAAGGATCAAAAGGCAAAGTCTACCCCCGGCGGAATCTGAACTCAGAACGTAAAAAGACGGACGAAATACCGCTGGGCATTTCGTCCGGCGTGCTAACGATTCTGCCAGCGAGCCAATAATATCCTCATCATCATCATCATCATCTTCATCATCATCATCATCATCATTGTCATCATCATCATCGCCATCATCATCATCATCAGTCACACAATTAACATCCCCGGCACCGCCACCACTATCAACACCACCACCACCACTACTACCGCCACCACAACAGCAGAAACAATGGACAATTTGGTCGCAGGTGAAGTGCAGGCTATGGGCTCGTCCGCGCTCCATTACAATACACCTTCCCCACTCTCAGTGCTGCCCACTTGTATGACTTTCCGCTGGACGGCTTTGATGTCCAGTGTGGCGTATCGTTGGTCACAACTCCGGACAGGAAGACGGATTTACACCCCCACATACCCCCACACACATATATATATGTAGAGAGAGAGAGAGAGAGAGAGAGAGAGAGAGATACATATATGTATGCATACATATATATGTGTGTACATATATACATATATATACATACATATATATGTGTGTGTACATTACATTATATATATACACATACATATATACTCTTTTAGTCTTTTACTTGTTTCAGTCCTTTGACTGCGGCCATGCTGGGGCACCGCCTTTAGTCGAGCAAATCGACCCCAGGACTTATTCTTTGTAAGCCTAGTACTTATTCTATCGGTCTCTTTTGCCGAACCGCTATGTTACGGGGACGTAAACACACCAGCATCGGTTGTCAAGCGATGTTGGGGGACAAACGCAGACATACAAACATATACACACATACATATATACGACAGGCT
>NW_026343229.1:89672-90723 GCF_001194135.2 Octopus bimaculoides | reverse complement strand
ACATACATATATATGTGTGTGTACATTACATTATATATATACACATACATATATACTCTTTTAGTCTTTTACTTGTTTCAGTCCTTTGACTGCGGCCATGCTGGGGCACCGCCTTTAGTCGAGCAAATCGACCCCAGGACTTATTCTTTGTAAGCCTAGTACTTATTCTATCGGTCTCTTTTGCCGAACCGCTATGTTACGGGGACGTAAACACACCAGCATCGGTTGTCAAGCGATGTTGGGGGACAAACGCAGACATACAAACATATACACACATACATATATACGACAGGCTTCTTTCAGTTTCCGTCTACCAAATCCACTCACAAGGCTTTGGTCGGCCCGAGGCTATAGTAGAAGACACTTGCCCAAGGTGCCAGGCAGTGGGACTGAACCCGTAACCACGTGGTTGGTAAGCAAGCGCCCGATAGAATAAGGCGGCGTTGTTTCAATCAAATGACTGAAACAAATAAAAGAATAAAACAATAATAGAATTCTTTATCTCCGACATCTAAAGCGTAGGAATCCGGAATAATTTTTTTCAAAAAAATGCATTTTTCAAGGAGAGAGTCGAAACTACATTAGTCCCCATTTTGTCCGGAGTGCTAACGAGTCTGCCAGCTCGTTGCTTTAGGGGCTACAGCCAATAATGTGAATAACATTAGGGAATTTTGCAGTTATCGCCACAATCCCCGCCATTACAAACAGATAATCTGCAACACCGGCGGCGGCGCGCAAACACACGCCAACACCACAGGCGATACCAAAAACGTTAAAAAAGACGGCTCCGCCGCCAATGACAGCACACCCACGCGTATCTACACCACTTCATACACAAGCACTTCCACAAATATCACAGCCACCACCAACAACAACAACAAGAACAGCAACAGGCGACGATGAACGCCATCACGATTTAATGACCAAGCGAAAATTTATCCCAGAAATATAAATTGTCCGTCGCAGCGTTTGATTTCTCGGCTCAGCAATGGGTACGACTCTGTGTGTGTGTGTGTGTGTGTGTTATATATATATATATATATATATATAT
>NW_026343229.1:86632-88240 GCF_001194135.2 Octopus bimaculoides | reverse complement strand
ATATCTGTGTGTGTTTGTGTATCTGTGTTTGTCCCCCTAGCATTGCTTGACAACCGATGCTGGTGTGTTTATGTCTCCGTCACTTAGCGGTTCGGCAAAAGAGACCGATAGAATAAGTATTAGGCTTACAAAGAATAAGTCTTGGGGTCGATTTGCTCGGCCAAAGGCGGTGCTCCAGCATGGCCGCAGTCAAATGATTGAAACAAGTAAAAGAGTATATATATATATATAGACGACGGGCTTCTTTCAGTTTTCGTCTACCAAATCCACTCACAAGGCTTTGGTCGGTCTGAGGCTATAGTAGAAGACACTTGCCCAAGGTGCCACGCGGTGGAACTGAACCCGGAACCATGTGGTTAACAGCCACTCCTGCCCCTATATGTTGAATGAAATCATAATTAACTGATCCTCCTGTATTTTCTTTTGCACAAAGCCAAGAAGTTTTCAGTACTCACTCGTGTGTGTATACATACATACATACATACATACATGATAGCTGTACTCTCGACTATGACGAGAATCCGCACAGTTTCCTACAACCAAATCCACTCACACGGCTTTGGTCAGCCCGGAGCTATATTAAAAGACACTTACCTATAATGCCACAAAGTGGGACTGATCTCGGAAACATTTGGTTGCTAAGCGAGCTCCCTAACCACAGAGCCATGGTTTTGCTTTCATCTGAAGTAGCCAACAAGGGATTCTGCATGATTTCACCTGAAGCTTAGCTGCTATTTCTAGCATTTTCTATCGACCACTTAGGAGCCCGCTTCGTCGGTTGGTGAAACTGAAGTAGCTAAAAACAAAAAATGGTGATGACAACGGTCGCGGTTTCGAATTACGGTGTCGGATTCTCGAGTCGGTTGGCATGTATCGGGTATCATGTTTATTTGACGAGAAGTGCTGTAAACAGCGAGGCATTAGGGAAAACACCCGACCGAGTCGCCCGCCGTGGGTGGGGGTGCAAAACGGGTGGATGAAGTGTACCCGGGCTCGTTGTATCACGTGTTGACATCGCAGCTGACCTTCGTCACCTCTGACCTCCGTTCGTTGGTGTTGTTGTCGTTAATGTTCTGTCTTTTCTTTAGCCCTCGGCCAGTCCCGATCCATTACACCCTTGATCAGAGACGTTCCAGTTGTCATAATCGCAAAGCTGGTGTCACAAATGGAACATTCAGGCATAGTATATCTAGGGCTACATTATCTAATGTACAGTATAGTTGTTACGCTTCAGATAAGAAAAATAGGGGAGCACCGCCTTTAGTCGAACAAATCGACCCCAGAACTTATTCTTTGTCAGCCTAGTACTTATTCTATCGGAATCTTTTGCCTAACCGCTAAGTTGCGGGGACGTAAACACACCAGCATCGGTTGTCAAGCGATGGTGGTGGGACAAACACACACACACAAACATGATTGACCGTTGACTGAACACTATTCAATTTTTTTTCTCCGTGTTTTTCTCCTTGTCTCCGTATTCTTTCTGTTGAAGAGCCTAGCTCGAAACGTCAAAGACTTTCCGTATTCCTGAGCGTCATACTAATACATCGTTTTGTTATTTACACCACCTGTCCTCGTCTGTTGTTGTTTTTTCGTACATTCTCCCAT
>NW_026343229.1:83435-84310 GCF_001194135.2 Octopus bimaculoides | reverse complement strand
ACTCTCTTATCTATGTATATATGTATGTATGAGCTAATGAGGGAGGCCTCTACATGGTAGCTGGACCTGCTAGAAATAGCAACCAAATCTCCCTCAAATCAGACCCTACTCTCTTATCTATGTATATATGTATGTATGAGCTAATGAGGGAGGCCTCTACATGGTAGCCAGACCTGCTAGAAATAGCAACCAAATCTCCCTCAAATCACACCCTACTCTCTTATCTATGTATATATGTATGTATGAGCCAATGAGGGAGGCCTCTACATGGTAGCTAGATCTGCTAGAAATAGCAACCAAATCTCCCTCAAATCACACGCAACTGTCTTATGCATGTGTGTGTGTGTGTTTGTGTGTGTATGTTTGTGTGTTTGTGTGCGTTTGTGTGTCTGTGTATGTGTGCGTTTGTGCGTGTGCTTGTGTGTGTATGCGCGTGTGTGTTTGTGTGTGCTTGCGCATGTGTGTGTGGGGTGTTTGTGCATGTGTGTGTGTGCGTGTGTGTGTGTGACTGCGTATATGGTTTGTATCGTACGGATTGTAGCTGAGTGATTCTACCTAACACCCTTTGACCAAACACGCCCCTCCCCTCCCATATCCACCCGATTCGGATCAGCGGTCAGCCTCGCGGTATTCAGGGTGGATTTAGGAAAACAGGCCCCTCTGTTGCGTACAAACGCATCGCCGATAGTCTTATTCGCCTCCGCTCGCTTCAGTGAGTGAACGGGTGGGATAAGGGTGGAGAATCGTGGACGACATTGTCGGAGATTTCTTAAGGGTGAGAAAGGGGTAGTATGGAATGATGAATATATAAAATAAAAAGGGGTGAGCAAGGGCCCTCTCGGTTTTCTAGTCTGCGTGAAAGGGTTGAAAGGGTG
>NW_026343229.1:82688-83425 GCF_001194135.2 Octopus bimaculoides | reverse complement strand
GGGGTGAACATATTTTTATATATGTCGATGTTTAGCTTAGAGTAATGGCTATGAGTGTGTATGTGCGTGTTTTCATTGTATGTATGTATGTATATATATGTATGCATGTATATATATATGTGTATGTATGTATGCATGTGTATATATGTGTATGTATGTGTATATGTATGTATGTATATAAGCGCAGGAGTGGCTGTGTGGTAAGTAGCTTGCTTATGAACCACATGGTTCCGGGTTCAGTCCCACTGCGTGGCACCTTGGGCAAGTGTCTTCTACTATAGCCTCGGGCCGACCATAGCCTTGTGAGTGGATTTGGTAGACGGAAACTAAAAGAAGCCCGTCGTACATATGTATATATATATGTTTGTGTGTCTGTGTTTGTACCCCCCAACATCGCTTGACAACCGATTCTGGTGTGTTTATGTTCCCGTAACTTAGCGGTTCTGCAAAAGAGATCCGATAGAATAAGTACTAGGCTTACAAAGAATAAGTCCCGGGGTCAATTTGCTCGACTAAAAAGCGGTGCTCCAGCATGGCCGCAGCCAAAATGAGTGAAACAACTAAAAGAGTATATGTATGCATGTATGTATGTGTGTGTGTGTGTGTGTGTGTGTGTGTGTGTGTGTGTGTATGTATGCCAGAAATGTTCGGCTGATGTTGTAAATAGTTTTGAGCGATTAAAAGAGTTAAAAAATGGTGAAAATGAAATAAAGAGGGAAACAAAACCAGTGAAAATA
>NW_026343229.1:80445-80810 GCF_001194135.2 Octopus bimaculoides | reverse complement strand
TATATATATATGTATGTATGTATGTATGTATGTAGGGGGTTGTATGTATGTGTGTGTGCGAGTGTGAAGAAAAACGAGAAAGTGAGAAAGAGAGAGATGTCTATATATGGTTGTGCGTACGTACATATGAACAGGCACAAAAACACACACACACACACACACACTTGAGTTACATCGTTAAGAGCCTAAAACCCTAAACACAGAGTCCCACATACCCCCACGCCCCCACCCCCTCCACTCCACTACCCCTACAAGCCCTCTGCTCCATCCTTTCCCAAACAAAGGGGTCAATGGGGGTGGGCGCTTTACTAAAAAGCGGAGAATGAAAGGAAACCCTTTTTTGTTTGTTTGTTTTTTAAAGGGGT
>NW_026343229.1:79751-80223 GCF_001194135.2 Octopus bimaculoides | reverse complement strand
TATTATTATTATTATTATTATTATTATTATTATTATTATTATTATTATTATTTTTATTATCATTATTGTTATTATTATTGGCGACCTGGCAGAAACGTTAGCACGCCGGACGAAATGCTTAGCGGTATTTCGTCTGCCGTTACGTTCTGAGTTCAAATTCCGCCGAGGTCGACTTTGCCTTTCGTCTTTTCAGGGGTCGATAAATTAAGTACCAGTTGCGTACTGGGGTCGATCAAATCGACTGGCCGCCTTCCCAAAAAAGATTACAGCCCTTGTGCCTAGAGTAGAAAAGATTATTATTATTATTATTTTCATTATTATTATTATCATCATCATCATTATTATTATTATTATTATTATTATTATTATTAAAGCAGCAAGATGGCAGAATCGTTAGCACGATGGGCGAACGGCTTAGCGGCTCGGCATTTCGTCGGTCGCTACGTTCTGAGTTCAAATTCCGCCGGGATCG
>NW_026343229.1:78968-79704 GCF_001194135.2 Octopus bimaculoides | reverse complement strand
GTCGATAAATGAAGTACCAGTTGAAATCTGGGGTCGATGTAAACGACTCTAAAATGGCTGCCATTGTAGCAAAATTTGAAACCACTTTCATTATTGTTTTTTCATTTTTTTTTTATTTCTTTTCCATTTTGAGACAATTTTTTGCAATGTAATGGTTCATGGTTCGATTCCAACTGTAAACGATGCTTTAAACTGAAGACTACTTTTACAAGACCCTTCTTTGGTTACATCTCTGCCCACCCGACACCCGACTGCATACTTCCACCGCCACCACCACCGACACAACCACAACCACCACCAACACTTTCGAGTCAAATTAATTTTCGGTGACATATACCCGGGGTGTGATGTATAAAGTATACGCAACAACACAACACCCGGGTGAGTTTGGTAAGGGTGGGGTACGGTGGATGTTGTCGTTGTTGTTGTTGTTGTTGTTGTTGTTGTTGTTGTTCTGTTGTCGAATCGCCACATGCCTCAGAGTTTCTGAAGCATAGCAATGACTGAAGGACACACAGACAGACATGTAAACAGACGTGTGTATGTATGTATGTATGTATAGATAGATAGATAGATAGATAGAGGGAGGGAGGGATGGACAGACGGACAGACGGACGGACAGACGGACAGACGGACAGACAAATAGATAGATAGATAGATAGATAGAGGGAGGGAGGGAGTGATGGACAGACGGACAGACAGACGGACAGACAGATAGATAGATAGATAGATAGAT
>NW_026343229.1:78005-78958 GCF_001194135.2 Octopus bimaculoides | reverse complement strand
TGATGGACAGACGGACAGACAGACGGACAGACAGATAGATAGATAGATAGATAGATAGATAGATAGATAGATAGATAGATAGATAAACTTATTTTTCCCGTATTTTCCGGTGGCTGTGATGACGCATCGGAGTATATAAACTCTCATGTGACCGGTGATAAGACACCTTAGAGTCACGGACAGGCGAGACAGCTTACCTTCAGTTCCATTTAGCAGTGATGGACACCGACGTTTCGCAATTTTTGTTACTCTTCAGTATCACGCATCCGCTTGGGTTGAAGGCGAATCTCTTAGTTATGCAATTTCCGGGCATACCACCTCATGACGTTACAAGCCATGAGCATTTAAGTCTTGGACTGGTTGGGTGATTCACCTTCAAACCAAGCGGGTGCGTGGTGTTGATAAGCCACAAAAACGGCGTAACATCGATGTCCAACACTCCCAAATGGGACTGAGGGTGAGCTATCTCGTCTGTCCATAGCCCTAAGGCATTTTATTAGCACCGGCCATATGAGAGTTATATACTCCGCTACGCCATTGCAGCCGCCGGAATTTCACAAAGCCGATACAATGGTATATGTATTTAGTATTATCTATTATACTAGAGCTAATATTGCTTCACATAAACATAAATACATATATGTGTGTATACACAATGTTTATTTTTATATAAGGGCATTGTAATGCCCTTATATAAATAAATATATATTTTGGGAATAAATGATGGTTTTTTTCCCTTATGAGGTTTTTTTCACGCTAACTACTTGATGAATTCTTACAAAGATTTTATCCTATATTTAAATTATATATATACATGTATATTTATACATACATATATATGTGTGTGTATACACACACAGAGACACACACACACACACACACACACACACACACACACACAGAGATATATATATATATATATATATATATATATATATATATATATATATATA
>NW_026343229.1:73445-76361 GCF_001194135.2 Octopus bimaculoides | reverse complement strand
ATATATATATATATATATATATATATATATATATATATATATATAGTGACCATATATGCATGTATGTCTGCGTTTTTCTTTCACATTTATTTAAGTTCTTAAGACAGTTCAAGCCGGGGTCAAGGAACAGTATTTTCTCTCAATATCTGGCCGACGGTGTTCGATTCCACGATCCGTCTGAAAATCATAGTCCCTGAGTATCGTTACTTTTCTATCCTTCTGCATAACTTTACATGCTCATACCAGTTCTCTGTTACTTCATATTGGTATTTACGGCATAAGAGCCAATGAAGATGCACACACACTTTATCGTGGCGGCACTTGTTTTCTTTTTGTGCAAGGCTCTCACTTCCACTTACTAAGCGGGTCACATTTTCCACAGAGTCAGCATTCAAACTTCACCGAATTGGTAACGAAAGCCTGGTCTTGTGCACCAATGATCGTGTTTTCGGTGGTACGCTCAAGCCATACCCACGATGCTATATTATCCTTAACGTCTTGTGTATCCCTTTCAAACTGTCCATGCATTCTCATTTCTAGAAGGCCTTCTTTTCTCTTCTCCTCAGCTCTTTGGTTAAACTCTTCCTTGCCCATCATTTCATCTGCGTTTACACCCATGTCTTTCGCGGCATATTACAGCAGGTCTTCGTCACTATTTATCAAATACTCGGCAAGCGTTCTCCTTTCACTCCTTATACAATGGTCTATACTAATTAGTCCTCTGCCATCATTCTTTTCATATACAATCTGTTTACGTTTGCTCCATGCAGCGTCATCAACTTTCTCGTCCTTCTATCCCGTATTGATATCTCCTCCTTAGTCCATTTCAGGATGGACGTACTATATCTGACCACCACAACTGTCCAGATATTCATTGCGGTAATCAAAATCTTTGGCATTCAGGTTGGATTTCAACCCCATCTTCACCCTTTTGTGGTACGCCTCGCTGACCTTGATTTTCATTTCTCTGTGTAGAATGTCATCCAGCTCCAAAATCCCTAAATACCTATACCCTCTACCGTCGGGTTCGCCCATGGTCTCTCCTGGTGGTAACCACAATCCTCTGCAGGCTGCTTTCTTCCCTCTTTTCATATTAAGTACTTGAGCATTTGGTAATCCCAAATTCCATACCGATGTCCCTACCACACTTCTGCTTGGACGAGTGGAATTAAAAATCAACATATGTCACGGCTGGCTGGAGCAGTCGCAGGTGGCTTTTCTCGAACTGAGGGCACAGATATTGTTACATGTTTTGTGCAGCAGACTTTCGCTGCCGAAATCCGAAAAGATTTGTTTGTTGGGGCGGTTTCCTCTACCAGCTGTTAGTCACGGTGATGATCTTGGTTTACATGAAGGGTAGGGGACCTGATGAGTGTGACACGGCTTCTGGGCGTGAAACCACCACGACTCGCTCATCTATGTGCGCTATGATTTTTGCACCAGTATTTTGTTACATCGGCGCAAACGAGGGCCGCATTGAAAGCTGATTCTAGGGTTACCACCCACAGTCAAAACCTACGTGTGTCCTTACGTGTGTGTGTGTGTGTTGTTTTGTTTATGTGTCTGTGTGTGTGTTCGTGTACTTGTGTGTATATGTGTGTGTGTTTGCCTAAGTATTTGAGTTCGTGTATGTATGTGTTTGTCTATGTGTCTGCGTGCATGAATGTGTGCATGTATGTCTTTCTCTGTGTGTGTGTGTGTGCGTATGTATGTGTGCGTGTATGATTGTGTGCGTTTATGCGGGAAGAAAACCGAAACCTGTGGAAGGGCGGATGTACCCCGAAGAGTCAGCGGCAATACAATAGCGGGTGTATTTCTAAGTATGCATATTTATGCGTAATTACAAGTGTATATAAATGGACATTTGAGAACATTACTACTATTATTATTATTATTATTATTATTATTATTATTATTATTATTATTATTATTATTATTATTATTATTATTATCATTAAGGTTGTGAGCTGGCAGAAACGTTAGCACGCTGGACGAAATGCTTAGCGGTATTTCGCCTGTCGTTACGTTCTGAGTTCAAATTCCGCCGAGGTCGACTTTGCCTTTCATCCTTTCGGGGGTCGATGAATTAAGTATCAGTCACGCACTGGGGTCGATGTAATCGACTTAATCCCTTTGTTTGTCCTTGTTTGTCCCCTCTACGTTTATCCCCTTGTGGGCAATAAAGAAATAAGAATCGTTGGCACGCCGGGCGAAATGCTTACGGCCGTTTCGTCCCGCCTCTACGTTCTGCGTTCGAATTTCGGGGTCAATGCAAAAAGTACTAGCTATGCACTACGATCGATATAATCGAGCAGCACCCCTCCCCCACCCTGTACATTGTCTTTTTTTTTGTTTTTGTTGCCGTACACATTCGCTAGCTTTCATACAACAAATCGAATGCTCTTAGCTTAAACTTTTTGCGGGAGCGGGAACCCGATCGAACAGTCTCAAGTGTAACTGCCCGAAACAGTGATGACTTCTGGCTACTTGACTGAGGAAAGAAGGCCACGAATGACTCGTCTTTTTTCCCCTGTCCTTCTAATTGTTGTTGCTGCTGTCTGCCTTTGTATCGTCTCTCTGTCCGAATGTTTCATTGTCCTCTATTACGTTTTTGTTCCATTAAATATATACATACATATATATATATATATACACACTACGTGCATGTACAGGCGTGTATCTGTACATATATGCATGTATGTGTGTTTACGAATGTGTGTACGTACGCGTGTATATAGGTCAGTGACTGCTTATCTGTAGGTAGAGCTGCGCGTGCGTGTGCGCGACCAAAAGCCAACAGGTTCCAAAGACAACCGCGTTAGCTGGTGGCTGGTTGCCTAATTTCGAATTCACAACATGCCCTTCGGATGTTTGTCCGGGTAGAAGCACGGGTGTATACATGCATGTATATATATA
>NW_026343229.1:70793-72949 GCF_001194135.2 Octopus bimaculoides | reverse complement strand
CTCTCTCTCTCTCTCTCTCTCTCTCTCTCTCTCTCTCTCTCTCTCTCTCTCTCTCCCTCTCTCTCTATCTAGCTAGCTAGCTATCTATCTCTGAAAATATGTATATATAAGCAGAGAAGTGAAGAGATAGACAGACATCTGACAGACAAACAGTTAGATAGACAGGTAGATAGATGTAGATAGGTAGATAGATAGATAGACAGACAGACAGACAGACAGACAGACAGATAGATAGATAGATAGATAGATAGATAGATAGATAGATAGATAGATAGATAGATAGATAGACAGAGGAACAGGAAACAATGACAGAACTCTCAAAGTTTACTGAAAAAGAGAGATAATGAGACCTAGGGAGAGAGAGAGAGAGTAATATATATATAGAGAGAGAGAGGGGGGGAGAGAGAGAGAGAAAGCGCAAGAAATAGAGAGAAAGAGAGCAGACGACAGAAGAAGAGAGGAAGACATGGACGAAGGGAAAGTAAAGAAAGCGCTCAGCACCTTTCAGCGCCATATTTTTTTTTGACACGTGACTACGTTTGGTGAAACAACACTTCCTGTTTACCCATACTTCTGGTGCCACCTGGCGCCGTTCTGTGTCCATGACAAAAGGCGTTGTGCTGTAGCATGGCCGCTCGACGAACCGTTGTTGACGAATTTCTTTCTAATCCAACCTGTTTTGTATTTCTTCTCGTCTAAGAATTTAGTAAACGGCGAGGGATGTGTGTGTGGGTGGTGGTGGTGGTGGTGGTCGTGGTTATGATGATATTGATGATGATGGTTGTGGAGGTGGTGGTGGTAGTGGTGGTGGAGAATGTAGACAAAAAAAAATATGGCCGTGCTTTTTTGTGCATGCACATATAACGTATGAATAATCTCACACACACGCACATGTATCTGTGTGTATGTATGTATGCATTATGTATATATATATATATATATATATATATACATATATATACATATATATACACACATAATGTAAGTACATATAGAAAGATTGATAGATTTGTATATGTAGATGTGTATATATGCATATGTATGTGAATATATACATACATACTCTTCGTATATACATACATACAAATATATATGCATGCATAAATACACACATCTACTATATATACAGATATATACTGTGTATATATGTATACATACATACATACATACACACACATACATACACACACATACATACACACACATACATACATACATACATACATACATACGTACATACACATACATACATACACATATATACATACATACATACATAATTGGCACTTCGTCGGTTACGACGAAGATGAGGATTCCAGGTGATTCGATCAACGGAACAGCCTGCTTGTGGTATTAACGTGCAAGTGGCTGAGCACTCCACAGACATGTGTACCCTTAACGTAATTTTCAGGGAAATTCAGCGTGACACAGAATGGGACAAGGCTGGCCCTTGGCAATAAAGATATAATTCATTTTTTGCCAGCTGAGAGGTCTAGAGCAAATAAAATGCCTTACTGAAGAACACAGCGCGTCGCCGAGAATTGAACTCAGGACCTTACGCAGCTCTAGGAATGAGTTGTGACATTACTGGGGCCAAGCTGTGTCGGCCCCTTTGCCTTTCTCTTGGATAACATCGGTGGCATGAAAAAGGGAGGCTGGTATGCACGGGTGACTGCAGGTCTTCTGTAAACGACCTTGTTTAGACTTGTGCATCGGAGGGAAGTTTCTAGGTGCAATCCCATGGTCAGTCGTGACCGAAAAGGGGCCTTTATCCTTTTTTTCACACACATTGACAGACAGACAGACACACACACACATACACACACAAGCGCGCGCACAAACACACACGCACGCATGTATATATATATTTATGCATAAACATGTGTATATATGTCTATACATGTGTGTGTGTATATATATATATATATGGGAGAATATACAAATAATAACAACAGACGAGGACAGGTGGTGTAAATAACAAAAGGATGTATTAGTATGACGCTCGGGAATACGGAAAGTCTTTGACGTTTCGAGCTACGCTCTTCAACAGAAAGAATACGGAGACAAGGAGAAAAACACGGAGAAAAAAAATTGAATAGTGTTCAGTCAACGGTCAATCATAATAATGATGGCCGATATATATGTCTATATATATA
>NW_026343229.1:69829-70447 GCF_001194135.2 Octopus bimaculoides | reverse complement strand
ATATATATATATATATATATATATATATATATATATACATATATATATTATTTACACACACACACATATATATACATGTACGTACGTACGTATACATACATACGTACATACATACATACATAGACTTTCCGTATGGCAAGTCCATTGATTAACGGAACACGAGAACCTGATTTCTTCACCACCTGTCCGTGTTACGTACGTCGGTCCCTATTTACGTAAGACGTGTGTGTGCCTGTCTCTCTGTTTGTGCATGTGTGTGCATGTATGCGTGTATGTATAAAACTCCAGTTCCAATCAAGGGAGGCGACTCTTCACTAAGGGAGGCAACCTTCCACTACAACCCGTCTTCGTCTGTACTTTTCGATAATGTCCTGACAAATGTCGCTGGAACTGATGTCGCTTAAGATCTAAAATTTACTTCACGTTTCTTTTTTTTTCCACTCTTTTCCCTGTTTTAATTCTTCGTTGTTTGGTCAACTAATTCGTTAAAGGCTTTGTCTACGTGTGTGTGTGTGTGTGTGTGTCTACGTGTGTGTGTGTGTGTGTGTGTCTACGTGTGTGTGTGTGTGAGTCTACGTGTGTGTGTGTGTGTGTGTGTGTCTACGTGTGTGTGAGTCT
>NW_026343229.1:65741-66494 GCF_001194135.2 Octopus bimaculoides | reverse complement strand
TATATGTATGTATATATATATATATATATATATATATCATCATCATCATCATTTAACGTCCGCTCTCCATGCTAGCATGGGTTGGACGATTTGACTGAGGACTGGTGAAACCGGATGGCAACACCAGGCTCCAATCTAATTTGGCAGAGTTTCTATAGCTGGATGCCCTTCCTAACGCCAGGCATCTTTATCTGGGTGAAAGACAGGAATCCTGACCACTAGTCTTTAAAAACAAAAACTGAATAATGCAGTCCTAGATACACGGTCACAAATGGGATGGTCACGGTTGGAACATCTTCGAACATAGGTCTGTCTGGATCCCTAATACTAACTACTATACTATACATTAGATAATGTAGTCCTAGATACACTATGCCTGAATAATCGATGGGATGGTCACCTCTGGAACATCTTTGATCATAGGTCTGCCTGGATCAGGACTGACCTGGGGTTAAACAACAACAACAACAGCAACAACATAACACAAAAGAGAGTATATATATATATATATTTTTAAAAAATAAAACAAGAAACAAAAAAAAAAAATCCCCCACTGGGTGTATATACTGTCTATACAGGCAACGTGTACACCCTTTCTGCATTATACATAACCAAAATATGCGTAGATTCAATGATGATAGTTATTAATAATGATAATAATAATAATATTAATAATATTAATGGTGGTGGTGGCGGTTGTAACAGCTTCTGACATTAACTAGAGTTGAGCATTTTGTAGAGATATATACATAT
>NW_026343229.1:61243-62555 GCF_001194135.2 Octopus bimaculoides | reverse complement strand
ACCATCATCATCATCATTGTCATCAACATCATAACCATCATCAACATGCTCGTTATCAACATCATCACCATCATCAGCATCATTATCAACATCATTACCATCATACATCACACATATACGTGTAGATAGAAAGATAGATGGGTAGACATTAAGAATATGTGTGCATATATATATACATTTTATTGCGTAGGTCAGGGAGGAGGAGGTGGAGTAGGTCAAAACAGGGAGGAGACGGAGTTAAATTGGATGTTACAAATGGAACTTACTGGAAAGGACTTCTGTACTCTATTTTACCATTCTCCTGTTTGCTGTACTGGAAATGTTTGTAACGAGTCATGTTCACACGTTCATTGGTCGTCATGCCAAGCCATGTGATCTGTAATAGAAAAAAAACGACCATCATCATCATCATCACTGTT
The DNA here is from genome assembly GCF_001194135.2 of Octopus bimaculoides. Classification (NCBI taxonomy): domain Eukaryota; kingdom Metazoa; phylum Mollusca; class Cephalopoda; order Octopoda; family Octopodidae; genus Octopus; species Octopus bimaculoides. The sequence goes on along the minus strand of NW_026343229.1, from coordinate 62,136 downwards.
ATCATCATCATCATTATTACTGTTGTCGTTAAGGCAACCTAACTTCGAGCTGTGCAGATATTACCGGAATGACTTGGTGCCTCAACTCAAGTACCTAATTCAACTGAATCTTAATTACTTCTGATGCAAGGGCCCCCTGACTGATATATATATACACACACACACACATATATATATACATACATATATGTGTGTGTAGAGAGAGAGAGAGAGAGAGAGAGAGAGAGAGAGAATACTAAGGCTAGGAAAAGTGCATAAATGTGTTCAACTCACCTGATATAACTGACAAATTAAGACAGGTGTGACCCAAATGGTGTGACCAGCAGCATTGATTGCTGTCCAACCAATCCATGGTGAAGTGGTGAAGATTTTCGAAAAAATCCCTGTTATTCCATCTACGTAGAAATCCAACGGACAGTTGTGTGCCCAATCTGGGTGGAACAAAGAGAAAAAATTTAGAGTCAGGAAAACTGAACATCTTGTAGAAATGTATGTACGAGGGTGATTCGAAAAGTAATGCCATTTTGTTTAGGACAGGTATAATTACCAACACAGGAACATATATCATACATCAAAATGAAGCTGGTCCTCTGTGGATCACATCCCTACTTCTCAACAGAGTCACCGTTTCTCTCAATAGCAATGTTCCACCTTCGAATGGGAGCATGTATCCCTGCCCCGTAAAATTCTGTTGACTGTTCTTTGAGCCACTTCTTCACTGCAGTTTTTATTTCTTCGTCACTGGAATAATTTAGTGCCTTCAGACTATCATCTCTTCGGCGCCACGAAAGAGGGTTTGAGAGGCAAACATTATTCCAGTGACGAGGAAGTGAAAACTGTAGTGAAGAATTGGCTCAAAGAACAGTCAACAGAATTTTACAGGGCAGGGACAC
>NW_026343229.1:57808-59088 GCF_001194135.2 Octopus bimaculoides | reverse complement strand
ATTAACGTGCAAGTGGCTGAGCACTCCACAGACACGTGTACCCTTAACGTAGTTCTCGGGGATATTCAGTGTGACACGAAGTGTGACAAGGCTGACCCTTTGAAATACAGGCACAACAGAAACAGGAAGAAAGAGTGAGAGAAAGTTGTGGTGAAAGAGTGCAGCAGGGTTCGCCACCTTCCCCTGCCGGAGCCTCGTGGAGCTTTAGGCGTTTTCGCTCAATAAACACTCGCAACGCCCAGTCTGGGAATCGAAACCGCGATCCTATGACCGCGAGTCCGCTGCCCTAACCACTGGGCCATTGCACCTCCACGGATAAGGACTTACCTGCAACTAAACAAAGCAACAGCAAGCAACAAGGTTCAAATCAAAGTGACCCTTACCTACGCAGTTATTTATCCATGGACAGTGGTGGTCCATTTTGGCTACACATTTGTTACAGACAGAACAGTGTTTTGATCGAATCGGCCTCTTCACAACACACGTACTACAGAACTGGTTCATGCTGATAGACTGAAGCTCAGCAAACTCTAGAATTGTCTGGAAGAGAACGAAAGGCTTGGTGAAGGGTGGTGAGGGTGGAGTGGAAGAAATGAAGGGTTGGAGGGGAGTGAAGGGTTAGAGATGGATAAGAGAGACGGGAGAGAGAGGCAGAGAGAGGCACAGAGAGAGAGAGAGAGAGGCAGAGAGAGATGGCTAACTCACCTGGAATTTTTCATCTCTTGTGGCTGATATGAATCCAGGATCGGAACGCCAGCTTTTCCATAAATTATAAAACATCGCAGAAGAAAGCAGAGCAAATATGAAGGGGGCAGTGCTTGCGGAATGATCTGGGAGGGGAGCGTTAAGGGATCAGATATATATAAGGTGGGATATATGGAGCAAGAATATTGGCAGAATCTCATAGAAATATATATGTGTGTGTGTGTGTGTGTATATATATATGTGTGTGTGGGTGTGTGTGTGTGTGTATATATATATGTGTTATTTCTTTACTACCCACAAGGGGCTACACACAGAGGGGACAAACAAAGACAAACAAACGGATTAAGTCGATTATATCGACCCCAGTGCGTAACTGGTACTGATTTAATTGACCCCGAAAGGATGAAAGGCGAAGTCGACCTCGGCGGAATTTGAACTCAGAACGTAGCGGCAGACGAAATACGGCTAAGCATTTCGCCCGGCGTGCTAACGTTTCTGCCAGCTCGCCGCCTGTGTGTATATATGTATATATATGTGTGTGTGTGTATATATATATGTGTATATGTGTGTGTGTG
>NW_026343229.1:55443-57360 GCF_001194135.2 Octopus bimaculoides | reverse complement strand
CTGAAAGAAGCCTGTCGTATATATGTATATATATATATGTTTGTGTGTCTGTGTTTGTCTCCCCAACATCGCTTGACAACCGATGCTGGTGTGTTTACGTCCCTGTAACTTAGCGGTTCGGCAAAACAGACCGATAGAATAAGTACTAGGCTTTCCAAAGAATAAGTCCTGGGTGTCGATTTGTTCGACTATAAAGGCGGTGCTCCAGCATGGCCGCAGTCAAATGACTGAAACAAGTAAAAGAGAGAAAAGAGAAAAGAAAAAGAAAAAAAAAAACAAAAGAAATCCCCGAGATCAGTTTTTTTTTTTTTTGTTCAACCAACAGAAACCGTTGGAGGGAGTGCCCCAGCCTGGCCGCAATCGAAAACAAATAGAAGATGATGAGCTATGAAAAGGATACAAGGCAGCAGACAAATAAACCATGTTGTGTATAACCAGAATACTGTAGCAAGGGAGACATACTTCGGGACAACCACACTTACGTTGTTGTCAAAAAATAACCTGAAAAACACAAAATATCATTATTATCATTATTATTTTTATTATTGCCATAACATTATTAGTATTATTATTATTTCATGTTTGACTTTTGCTTTACATTAGTACAAGTCTCACCCAGAGACCTCAAGAGACAACGTTATTATTATTGAGTGAGAGAGCAGTGCATGCCATCAAAGTGACACTAGGGTACAAATATACGAAGCCCAATATACCCATCATGACTACCCGTCTGATAAGGGTACACCAGGCACATGCATCACAACCATATGTGCACGACATGGTGATCTCGTATCAAGATAAACAGCACTTGACCTTGCAGGTGGGGCCCAGTTAGAATTTTCTTCAGGTCGAGTAGCCCATCCCACTCAAAAGGTCCCTGAATAAGGGTTGTTTAAGGATGTTGAGCAGAACACCCGTGTTTCCAAAGGTGAATTATTCAAACCCCAAAGAATTCCTCTCAACACATGGCTATGATGCTCCCCCACCACATGGCTATGATGCTAATATTATTATTTTATGTTAAAAAAATATAAAATTTAATTTGCAAAAAATATTTTAGTCACTGGCAAAATTCCGTGCAGCACGGAATTTTGTCAGTGAACAGGTCCCGGTCTCAAAGCGACGAAAATATTTCGGCAAATTAAATTTTATATGTTGGAGTGAATCTAATGGTTTTTGTGTGTTTTATTAAATGGCTTATAAACACCTTCCACACAGCAATTATTATTATTATTATTATTATTATTATTATTAATAGCCAGAAATACAAGCAACTATACTATACTATACATTAGATAATGCAGTCCTAGATACACTATGCCTGAATGAAAGATGGGATGGTCACAGCTAGTAAATCTTTGACTGTAAAGTCTATTGGATCAGGCCTTGCCTGACCTGTGGCTATACAACAACAACAACAACAACAACAATTAATGGGGTACTTACTCTATAGTTAACTTTGCGACCCCAGCAGCGAGAAGGTAAAGAAGCAGCTTGTAGTACCACCTGAGGGAGAGTTCAGGGATGTAACCCAGGACGAAGACAGCGACAAACGGGAATATACTCATCACGTTGGTACGCACAGACTGGAAAAGAGAGAGAGGCATTACAACACACATTTATTGTTTGAGATATATATATATATATATATATATATATATGGGCAAGCGAAAGTGAAATCGGGATAGCACCTGTGCCCAGCGTCGCCTTTCTGGCACTTGTGCCCGTGACATGTGTAAGGATTTTCGAGCGAGATCATTGCCAGTGCCCCTGGACTGGCTCTTGTGCGGGTGGCACGTAAAATACACCATTTTGAGCGTGGCCGTTGCCAGTACCGCCTGACTGGCCTTCGTGGCGGTGGCACGTAAAAGCACTACACTCTCGGAGTGGTTGGCGTTAGGAAGGGCATCCAGCTGT
>NW_026343229.1:53782-54908 GCF_001194135.2 Octopus bimaculoides | reverse complement strand
TGGAACTCCTTTCTTCCAAACTTATACTTAAAGAAGGAAAGATTGGGTAATAAAAAAAAAAAAAGCTTAATTTATTTTCTTCAATTTTCATGCCTCATCTACAGTCGACACTTAAGAATCTATAACAAAGACAAGCTTTTAAAGGAAAAATCCTGACTGGAACAATGTCAAGCAAACTTACCTTCTTTGAAGTAAGAACTTGTAAACAATGCTTGTGTCCAATGCCTCGCTCTGCTCGTGCGGTCCGCAGCCAGCGGATTACTGAGCTGTTTTTCAGGGACAGAGCAATGTCCAGAGCAGTTTCACCCTGGAGGGGGAGAAAGAAAATGACGATGGAAAAAAAAAAAACGAAGGTGTGACTGTTGGAGATGTTTGTTCATATGTACGAATCATTGAGGAGACTGCAGTATTCCTACCATGGCCATCATGCACAAATGCATATGTGCCGTTAACAGGAAAGCCAGCTGGTCACAGAAAATCTGCCTCACATAAAATCCATCTGACCCATGCCAGCATGGAAAAGTGGACGTTAAATGACGATGATAATGATGACAATGGTGATGATGATGATGGAGATGATGATGATGATGGTGATAATGACTGGCAGGTAAAAAGCACCATTCAAGCATGGCCGATGCCAGTGCTGCCTGACTGGTTCCTGTGCCGGTGGCACGTAAAAGCACCCACTACACTCTCGGAGTGGTTGGCATTAGGAAGGGCATCCAGCTGTAGAAACCGTGGTAAATCAGATTGGAGCCTGGTGCAGCTCCCTGGCTTCGCAGACCCCAGTCGAACCATCCAACCCATGCCAGCATGGAAAACAGACGTTAAATGATGATGATGTCACTGAAGACAATTTCTTACCTTAGCATTCAAAGCTTCAGTGTTGGCTCCTGCCTCGACCAAAATCTTGATCACCACTTGGTTCCCATACTGGCAGGCCCAGTGCAGGGGGCTGTTCTTCTTGCACCTGTCAGCATAGTTTACAGAAGCCCCAAATGTCAGCAGCAAGCGAGCGGGATCGTGGCTGTAATACGAGCAAAAGGAAACCACATGAGTTGGTGGGGATGGTCGCTAAGTTACTGGGACGTAAACACATGTTGTCGAGCGATGGGGGGGGGGGGGG
>NW_026343229.1:49270-51883 GCF_001194135.2 Octopus bimaculoides | reverse complement strand
TATATACACCTGGTAGCTTACAGGTAAAGCACAGTCATTTTCACGGTGATCGTTAGGAATATAGCAAATGAAAGCCAGAAAATGGAATATATGAGAATTTATTATTAATCGCAATTGTTTCGACACATCTAGCAATGATCCCTCACGGGTGGGACACTTAATAACTGACTCAGGAGCATCCAGCCTGTCGAGGGCTTCTATGCCCCTTTATTAGACTATTTTCCTTAGTCACTGCACGGTGATCGCCATAAGCTTTAAGCTAATATATAAAAATACCATTGTTATTATTGACAAGGCTGTAAATCACGGCAGCGTAATAAAAAAAACCATTCACATCGAAAGCATATATAACATTTGATTGAAGACACTCACCTTCTCCATCGGTGAGGGAAGCATCGGCCCCATAATTCATCAGTATGACTACCATTGATAAATGACCTTGCCTGCAAGAGAAAATATGTAAAGGACATACATTATGTATAAAATTAATAATTAATAAAACGAGACAGAATGCACAGACTTAATTCACAAATCACAACAATTGTTTCTGCGCAAACCACATTATTACCTCGATGATATTAAATAAATACACATCATCATCATCATCATCACCATCGTTTAGAACCCATTTTCTATGCTGGCATTTGTGTGAGTGTGCACATGTGCTCTATGGAAACTTATGAGATTTTTAAACATAGGGACATTTAAGTATTTTCAAAATTAGCAATTATAGATGCCATACTTGAACTTTGATGATGGAAAATAATGTTGGTATTGTATCCGTTGTAAACCTACCCTCTAGTATTAAATATAATAAAACCATGGGATATTATGTTACATGGTGAATTAAATTGCATTGTATATGTTATAAGCTATACGTTATGGCATGTGGTGTGATTTACGTAATTACTATCCCATGATAACTCCTGCCTCGTTAGTCTGACTTCATCATACTTTGGTGATTAAGCTAATTTTTCCTTTCTATGATGTTCTACCCTACTGATCATATTATTAAAACGTAAAATGAAAACAGAACACAAAGGATTCCGCGGTACACGTGTTTCAAGCTTTATACACAAACTGTCGTTGCATCATTACATGGGTATATAATTGATAGACAGGATGGTTTAAAGCTATCTTCAGCCGCAAACATTTTTAGTAGCAAGATTACACGTGTACCGCGGAATCCTTTGTGTTCTGTTTTCATTTTACGGTTTAATATATCCTTCCACCTCGGCCACTACCTGGCATATACAGGTGCTTACAATCATCAAGTATTACCTCTAAAATTTGCAATACCTACTAATCATATTATATATATTCATAATGGATTTTATGTAAATCTCCTAATTATACACCCCCTAGAAACTATAAAATCATATCATAGCACCTGTAACATTATTTATACACACACACACACACACACAAATATATATGCATACCTTGTAGCCCAATGCAAGGGTGTAGAATTTAAATCACCACCAAATCTGTCCACAATGGCCCCTTTCTCCAGGTAATATCTGTGAAAGAGAAACAGAGAAATAATAATAATAATAATAATAATAATAATGTAGTGTTAATTGAGAAAGAAACCAAATGTACATATATGCAGGGATGCATATGTGTGTATGTATGAATGAATGTATATATATATATATATATATATATATATATATATATATATATATATATATATATGTAAATACACGACTTATAATACCCAATCCTGTTCATACAACGATTGGGGCAAACTAATCGGTATACAGCACTTACTTGGTATTACCTGTATCCTCCGGGGTTTGGTTAAATCCAATACTCTCCTCAACCTTATATATATATATATATATGTATGTATGTATGTATGTACGTATGTATGTATGTATGTATATTACTGTATCAATCAAATTATTGCTGTTATACATTGCTAATCACAATGCACTTCCGATGCTGATGATGATGACGATGACAAAATGATGATGATGATGACAATAATGATGACAACATCACTGATGACAGCAATAACAACAACAACGGTGATGACACACCGACACAGATGAGGAATTGAAACCCTTACTTGACAATCTCAGCCCGATTGTTAATCGCCGCCCAATGTAAAAGGCTGACGTTTTCCTTGTCCAAAGTGTTGACATCGTAGCCACCCTCTATCAGCTCATGGCACCGTTTATAAGCGCCGTACTGGGTCGCCCGTACGATGTCGTAATTACTATAGTCTTCAGCTTGGTTCTGTTGAGAAGAGCCATTGTTTTTCGCAACCAAATTGCTGTATTCGTTGTCGTCTACTTCCTGAAAAGAAGACAAAAATAATAATAATAATAATAATAATAATAATAATAATAATAATAGTTGTCAAAGATCATGAAGAAAAAAAAATGCTTTCTAATTGATGTATCAATACCAGCAGATGACAACGTTTCCCTAAAAGAAATGGAGAAACTTTCAAAATACAAAGACCTGGAAATAGAGGTAACTCAAATGTGGAATCTAAAAACAGAAACAATTCCTATCATAGTAGGTGCCTTAGGTATAATAAAAAAAAATATTCAGACAAATACATAACAAAAACACCAGGACTTACAAATATATATAACATAC
>NW_026343229.1:48699-49095 GCF_001194135.2 Octopus bimaculoides | reverse complement strand
AATAATGATAATGATAATAATAATAATAATAATAATTACGCAAAACACTTTCAATACAGTAACCCTAAGAGCATCACAGCAAACCACAGCACATACCCAAGGCACACAGAGCTGCGCTTGGTAGTGAAGTGAAAGCATGTTATAAAAATAAAACTACTGGACAATAATAATAATAATAATAATAATAGCTTCTATTAAAGGCACAAGGCCTGAAATTTTGTGGGGAGGGGACTAGTCGATTGCATCGACCCCAGTGTTTCACTGGTACTTAATTTATCAACCCCGAAAAAATAAAAGGCAAATTTGACCTTGGCGGAATTTGAACTCAGAACGTAGCAATGGGAATGGGCAAAATACCGCTAAGTATTTCGTCCAGCAAGTTAACAATTCTGCCAG
>NW_026343229.1:47856-48689 GCF_001194135.2 Octopus bimaculoides | reverse complement strand
TAAGTATTTCGTCCAGCAAGTTAACAATTCTGCCAACTTGCCGCCTTGTATAATAATAATAATAATAATAATAATAATCCTTTCTACTAAAGGTGCAAGGCCTGAAAATTTGGGGGAAGGGGGGCAAGTCAATTACATAGACCCCAGTACTCAACTGGTACTTAATTTATCGACCCTGAATGGATGAAAGGTAAAGTCATTCATTAGTTTCATTTCAGACAGGAGTCAGCAATGGGGTCAAAATTGGCCCCAGGGATAGAAGTGTCTTTGTGCCTATCGAAAGAACTGATTGACACCAGAAACACTGATGTGCATTGAGGGAGCTGCTTTCAGGATGTTTTTGTTTTTTTTAACTTCCTTGCATTCCTTCGTGAAAGTTCATTGCAAGAATCTGTCTCACAGATACATTTTTAATTATGAATCATAGTCTACTTATGTTTGTCTGTTTCATCTTTTCGATCTTAGTCAGCGTTTCTGAAAACAGCAAATTTTTGCTTCTCTTTACCAGCATTATACTGTCAAGTGTTGAACTATGAGTTGCATATAATATACATATGTGTGTGTGTGTGTGTATGCAAGAGTGCATGTATGTGTGTGTATGTATGTGCATTTATATGTTTGTATGTGCGTGTGCTTATGTGTTTTTATATATTTATGTGTGTACTTATATATTCATATTACCACACAGCCACTCCTGCGCCTAAAGATATATATATATATATATATAATTTATATAAGGGCATTACTATATAGTAATGCCTCACGCTTATATCCTTATATTATATTATATATATATATACACACACACACACACACATTTGTGTATGTGTGTA
>NW_026343229.1:47251-47846 GCF_001194135.2 Octopus bimaculoides | reverse complement strand
GGGGGGGGGGTGCTTGTGAATAAGTGCGTATTTGTGTATGTGTGTGTGTATTTCTGTGTGCGCGCGTGTGTGTGTGCCTCTGCTAGCGTGTATCTATTTGGGAACAGGTGTGTGTGTATGTGCACTTGCGAATATGTGTGTATTTCTGTCTGCGCGTGTGTGTGCCTCTGTTAGTGTGTATCTGTGCGTGTACATCTATTTCAAAACAGATGTCTTTGTGTGTGTATATCTTCGCATGTTTGTCTGCATGTGTGTGTGTTTGGGTGTGAACAGATGTGTGTGTCTATCTGCCTGTGTCTATTACAGTAGATCTACCGGCGTATCTGTATCTGTATACACAAGTACGTGTAAATGTGTGTGTGTGTTCACTGATGCGTGACTGCAAGCTTGTGTCTTTGCTAAAAGTCCCAAACAGCAATGATATTGATGATTATAACAAACGCATTGATTTTTCTTTTCCGCCATTATTGACTTCCACTGGACGGTGGCGGCGGTGGTGGTGGTGATGGGTGGCAGTTGTGGTGGTAGTAGTAGTAGTAGTAGAGGTAATTGTAGGGTAGAGATGGACTATATGTAATCTGAACCTTTCCCCCCC
>NW_026343229.1:43675-46293 GCF_001194135.2 Octopus bimaculoides | reverse complement strand
TATATATATATATATATTGCTTACCAACCACATGGTTCTGGGTTCAGTCCCACTGCGTGGCACCTTGGGCAAGTGTCTTCTACTATAGCCACGGGCCGACCAAAGCCTTGTGAGTGGATTTGGTAGACAGAAACTGAAAGAAGCCCGTCGTATATATGTTTATATATATATATATATGCGTGTGTGTGTGTGTGTATGTACACCCCTAAATATACACAGGCTCATACACACACACACAGAAACACACCTACTTATATTCACAAACATACACAAACATCTGTATACACGATACCACAAACACATTCGCATAGATATATCCAAACACAGAGAGGTACACACAAACGCACACACAACTACACACCTATTCATACACAGACATACATATGCAGGCATTGATGCAGACTAAAAGCAGATTACGAGGGTGGGGGGACAACCAAAAGTAGACCTGTCTGGTTCGTTCTTGTTTCCTTACAAAAGGACTGAAGTGTTGGCTGTTTATTTTAGGTAACTAGAAATATGAGGTGTGTATTTGTGTGTGTGTATATGTGTGTGTATGTATATGTGTGTGTGTGTGTGTGTATATATATATATATATATATATATATATACACAGATCTTGAGACCACACAGTGGCTCATTCTATGTCTTAAGGTAGCGTTCATGGTTTTTTTTAACCCCTGGTCAGTCCTGATCCAGACAGACCTATGAACAGAGATGTTCCAGCTATGACCATCCCATCTTTTATTCACACACAATACACCTAAGGCGACCCCCCCACCTCTAAGGCGTCCTTCCTATTTTGAATGGCAGGACACACAATGACCAAGATCTTGGCTGCTGTTTCTCCAAGCCTGGTTAGTTCGCAGCGAGTGGTTAGTTTCGACAAAATGGACAGTTAACACCAGCATCTGTGGTGGATGGTAGCGATGGTCCTAAGTGGACGGCAGGCGTGGTTATGCTTGACCGATCAGCCAACAATGTAAGGGAAGGAGAAGAAGAAAAAAAAAATCAATCAGATGTGTGGTGAAAAAAAAAAAGGTACAAAAAAAAACATAATATATATTGAATAAAAGGAAAGGTTCCAGTTAACCTAATCAATAAATACTCATTACAGCTGGTTATTGATATTTGAGGTGTGGGTGGTAGGAGGAGGTGGATGGAGGGGGAGGGAGTAGGAGAGATCTCTGTGTGTGTGTGTGTGTGTGTATGTATATGTGTAGTGTTGGATTGTGTGTGTGTGTATGTGCACGCACAAGCATGGGACGGTGTGTGTGTGTATGTGCACGCACAAGCATGGGACGGTGTGTGTGTGTATTATATATATATATATATATATATATATATATATATATATACAGGCGTGGCTGTGTGGTAAGATGCTTGCTTCCCAACCACATGGGTCCGGGTTCAGTCCCACTATGTGGCACCTTGGGCAAGTGTCTTCTATAGCCTCAGACTGACCAAAGCTTTGTGAGCGGATTTGGTAGACAGAAACTGAAAGAAGCCTGTTGTGTGTGTGTATATATATATGTATGTAAATGTTTACGTATATATTACGTACAACCCACTGCCTCGTCACCATCAGCTTGCCCAATGTCTCTGTGGCAGACTTCCCAATTTTAATGCAGAATTTCACGTTGGCTCTTTGCACCTGTCCATGACAGGGAGGAAAAGCAGCTGAGTTCCTTAACTAGCATATGTGATGACAATTCAGCTGAGCACAGGAACACTGAAATACCCTTGGTTGGTGTCAGGGCATGCAGTAAAATCCACCAGGGTTGAGGGACCCCTAGCTGTTGTTGTATTTTTTTTTGTGTGTTTTTTTTTATAAATATTCGTATAAGAAATGTCATAACTTTCACAGCTAGATCTAGTTCTTATAGATAATATGTAGAGAGAATTTTAAAAAGTGACTGAATTGCACTGCTAACACAGGGAGGACACAATATTCACTTATAAGCCTTTAATACACTTGACAGACTATTATGGCAATATAATGAAATATGGTATCTTTACCAGAGTGAGAGAGCAGTGTATGCCATCAAAGTGACACTGGGGGAGAAATACACGAAACCCAACATACCCGTCATGACTACCTGTCTGATAAGGGTACACCAGGTACATGCATCACAACCATATGTGTGCATCAAGGTGATCTTATATCACAATAAACAGCGCATGACCTTGCAGATGGGGACCAGTTAGAATTTTCTTCAGGTTGAGTAGTCCATCCAGCTCAAAAGGTCCCTGCATGAGGGTTGTTTAAGGATGTTGAACAAAACACCTATGTTTACAGAGGTGGCTGCTATTTCTACAAGGTCTAGCTACCACGTAGAGGTCTCCCTCATTGGCTCATACATACATATATACATAGGTAAGAGATTAGGGTGTGATTTGAGGGAGATTTGACTGCTATTTCTAGCAGGTCTATCTACCACGTAGAGGTCTCCTTCATTGGCTCATACATACATATATACATAGATAAGAGTAGGGTGTGATTTGAGGGCGATTTGACTGCTACTTCTGTGAGGTCCAGCTACCATGTAGAGGCCTCCCTCATTGACTCATACATATATACATAGATAAGAGAGTAGGGTGTGATTTGAGGGAGATTTGGT